>NW_020230602.1:0-192500 GCF_003227715.2 Harpegnathos saltator | reverse complement strand
TTGAAAATTAATCGATGTTAAGTAAACGGCGCACTCGCGGCGGCGGCGGCGGCGTAAAAAGCGCCGAGTGCTCCGCCACTGAAGGTGCACCCGGGTCGGTTTGTCGAGCGAGTTTAAAAGGCGTTCACATAAATTAGAGCGAGTCGGCCGAGAGAAAAGCGCGAAGATACGGGCGGCCGTTGAGGGACAATCACGGCGTAATCGGCTTTTTGGTAGCGCGACAAAGGAGACCATTATCTCGTTGCTCAAATAGACCACTCATCATGGCCTACGATCTGGATAGGCCGTGCCAAAAGTAATCTTCGACGGGTCGCGCAACGCGACGATCTTCCGTCCACGTGCGCGCCTTTTTTCGCCGATCGATATTTCGCGAGGGCGGCTTCCAAATGCTCAAAATGCGCGACCGCCAATTTCTACTCTCCAAATATGATCTCTCTCTCTCTCTCTCTCTCTCTCTCTCTCTCTCTCTCTCTCTCTCTCGTTTCCCGATATTATTTCTCTCCGTTTCTCGACCCCTTTTTTCTTCTAATTTTGTTTCGTTTGTATCAGAGAAATCATTGAGTTTCTTTGAGCGAAATGCTACTCGAAAAATGGAGCGACAATTTCGTGACGCTGGGATTTCCGAGCGACTTTTCCGTCATTCATGCAAAGTGGATTCTCCACTCTGTGAACCGAGTCGAGTGAACGTTTTCATTCGAAATCGAACAGCGAATCTGGCATGCTGCGCAGTCGTATGAAGGTTAAAAATCCGCTCTCTAAGTCTGAATTGAACATTCGCTCTTATGACCCCGAGCGGTGATATTTTCACTGCCGCTTCGGTTACGGATTTTCACTGACTCGTGTCGAGCGACACTTCATTTCGGGAAAGAGAGCGTGTCGGCCAAAGTCTTAAACTCGAGTCCGACGAGAAGAAATTCGTGCGACCAACGGTACGGAGCGCGCCATAACACGACGACATGCCGTACATTTTCGAAGTACATCTCGACGTCGACAGAGCACGTCGATGAGACGTCGCTACATTCGCAGACGCTACGAGCCACCTTGACACGAACGCGTCGATATTCTGCCCGAGGCCAAATTCTCAGAGAGGCTCGATCTCCCGTTTCCTCGCCTGTTTCTTTCCTCGTCTCGCGACATAATAGTCACTTGTCGCCGATGCCTGAGCCAATTCAACAGCCACGCGACCGCCAGGAAACCGTACGAAAGGAATAGACACGGTCATATGTCCACTTGCCGTCAGGAAGTCCGACTCGCGTACGTGAGTCGCGCACGCGATCATCAGCAGCGTCCGCTAACAAAGTATAACATTCCGATGACCGCACGGAAAAGCAAGCGTGCGCGTGCTCCGCGATAGTTGCACCGCGAACACACGGCATATGCAGCCCCGTTGTCGAGCCGGCCGAGTGATACAGTTGCACCTGGCCCGGCAACCGTGAATGATGAGAAAAGTTTTGCGCTCTCTCTCTCTCTCTCTCTCTCTCTCTCTCTCTCGTCCTCTTCTCTTTCTCCACGCGACCGATAAAATTTGCAAGCGAAAAAGCTAGACAGATGAAAGAGCCGCGTCCTCTCCTGCTTCTTTTCCTCCTGTTGCCTTTTTTTTTGTTTTGCTTCAGAGGGAGGACCTCGCGTTAACATTACGGTCAGTCAAAGAATCGGAAATGAATTTATTCCTCCTCGTCCTCCGTGGGCGAATCCTCCTCCGCTCCTTCGCTCCTCGCTGCCGCCTCGCGATCGTTTCTCTCCGGTTTGTTAAATGCGGCAGATGGACGAATTAGAATTCGAGAATTCCGTTTTGGGAATTATCTCGTCATTCTTCTCCCCTCCCCCTCTACCCTCTCTCTCTCTCTCTCTCTCTCTCTTTTTGTTTCCGCACGGCGCAGAAGGTGTGGGTTCATTCACTATACGCGTCCTGGCAGTTACGCAAAGCAGATGTTCGATCTTAAAAGATGAAGCCCGACTCCCTCTCCCCGAAAAAAAATGCCGGGGCGAGGAGGAACAGGTGCTTGTAAAAAATCTCTCGAGACTTAGAGAGAGAGAGAGACGCGATCTGCGTGCGGGAGAAAGCTCCTGAGACTTCGTGGCTGCAGCGTGGCTCTCCTAGAATTCGTGGTCTCTCGGCCGGCTCGCCACCTCGCGTTCGTCACAAAAGTGGCGCGCACTCTATGCCAAAATAGAAAAAAAAAAAAAATAGTGAGAAGGACCCTCGCGAGTCTTCCGGAGCGTGCGTGTCCAATCTCGCGACAGCAAGGCGATGTCACGAGGCCGATTTTCGCTTCTCGCTGTTAGCTGCGGTTGGCTTTGCCGTACAACGACAACGACGACGACGACGACGACTCGCAGGCAGAAACTTTATAGTCGCTGACGCGCGCTCGGACAAGACGAAAGCCCGCTCGATAATAGGCTCCTTAAATCGTCTCGCGTAGCCGGCGCAGCGGCTTTGTAGGGACGCCACGTCCACCGAAAATCACAGGTCGTGATTCGAAAGGGCAATGCAAGTCGAGCCTGGCAGATGACACGAAGAGTAGCCAAGAGTGACCATCCTCGGCCCAACAACCGACCGACGTTGTCGGCAAGCTCGGCACGCGCGAAGTCGCTTTCGGAAGGTCCAGAAAGGTATACGAAACTGCCTTCTTCGTGTCACATTGTGTCATTTATGGTTTCAGTCTGCCAGGGCATCGATACTTTGGATTACGAGGATCGTAACTAATGTACTCGCCGATATACATATTTGTGAGTGCGACACGTCAGCGTCCGGCGTTTCTAATAAAAAGCCTCGTCGAGAAACGCGAAAGGTGTCGGACGAAGCCATTTGCAACGTGGTGGCTTCTGTTACCTGAGAAACAACCGTGATATTTCATGAGACGACATGTGTACGAAAAAAAGTTTGGAACTAATTTTCGCTCAGCCAGGAAGCGGTCGAAAGGGATCGACTGCGGGAACGGGGAGGTTTTCCCCGAGGAGAAAGTTTCTATCCGCTCACAGTTCTCGGCTCAGAGAATCTCCGGTGAATTTGAAGGCAGCCGAATGTTTTCGCTCACAAAAATATCGCTCCTCGTTTTCCTCCGGCGTCTATTCAATTGCGCTAACTGTAACCCTTTCCCCGCACTTCTTCTGGACCCGTCGCCGGCTCCAAGTCATTGTAGTCAGATGTAAAGGTAAGAAGAAGTCACTCGAGGAGAGAGCTGATCTCCTCGGTTGTTTTTCTCTCAAAGCAGCGATGCAGATTTAACCGTTAGTCACGCAGTTATACACACGAGGCGACAAAAGAAAGAAATGGCGAGGACCGTCGCCATTTCTTTCTTTTTTATGTTTTGTATCTCGTTAACCACCCTGTACGAGCGCAAGCGTAATTTTGTCGTGAGACGATCGCGCGTGAGAGGCTGCGGCCCTCGAGAGCGCCGCGTTTTATCGGCGTTGCGAATTGATTACGCGGCGGTCGTTACGTACTTAATTCGGCCGTGCGAAGATCGCCGGCCAATTAGAACGTCTCGCCGTCCTCGTCGCGCATTTTCCCGCGAACGTTCCTCTCTCTTCCCTCTTTTACTTCCTTAATTATAAATAAGCTCTCGGCGGCTGTGGATCGCGCGTTTCCGCCGCTCTTCAGTTCCTACCCGGCTTGCTTTGCATGTGCGGAACTTTCTTCCCGTCGTGCGTTCATGTTCCCGAAGCGGCTCGACAAAGGCCGCTCGAAAAGGATGCGTGGCAGGTGCGTGCGCGTGCCCGCCGACCAATGGCGTTCGCTTCTGCCGTGTGTGTACGTATTGCCAGGTACGAGAAGCGCACATAAGACATGGGGAAAGGGGACAGGGAACAGGGAGAAAGAGAGAAAGAGCGAGAGAGAGAGAGAGAGAGAGAGAGAGAGAGGTAGGAGAGACGCAGGACGAAGGAAGCTCGCGATGCACCTTGCATCGGTCTCGATCCCATTGACAGAATTCCCCCGCTTGAGTGTCCTTGTAGAGATAGACGTGTTTGGCGAAAAAGAAAGGAAAGGAAAACTTAGCGAATTAATTGGGCAATTCGAAAGGGAAGATCATCGCCGGGACAACGACGCGACATCGTGTCGAAGATACCTCATTCCTCTAGTCTTCTCGATAATCATTTTTGCGACATCGACGTGTCGAAATTTTGAAGAAGGAAAAAGGGAAGAAGAAAGGCGAACACAGAGCAGGGTGTGCGAAGCCAAAGCAAAGACCACTCGCGTCGACGGTATTTTCAGAGATTCCGTCCTCGGACCTCTTCTCCGAGAAAATGTCCAGGACACGATGTCGCCGGTGTGTTAACGTCGGCTTCTCGAGCGCCGCGGACGGAAATGTTCGGCTTGTTTGTCTCGCAGCAATATTTCACGCCGAGCGGAACGAAGTGTAACGCGAAACTGGATAGTCGGCTTTCTACCTTGCGGCGCGTGGATTCACGCCGGGTTAGGTAGACTGATCGGCCGATCGGCCTTAATGGGGAATTGAGTCCGCGGCCGAATCGGACAGGTGAATAAGAGCACAATTAACAGCGGAACGGGAACGTTTGTGCTGTCGGTTATCGTTCACCTGATACGCGCAGGTAGCGATCGTCTTGCAGGCTTTGTTTATCAGCCACCGCGGTCGCGCCGCCGTCGTCGAGTCACAGTCGAGTTGCGCGGACGGGCGTTTGATTACGCAAATAATGACGGAATTTATGCAGGTAGAAAGGCGATCCCACCTACAGTCCGCGCTCGAGTCCGAACGGCGAGTCGGGTTACTTAAAATATTGTTCGAAGGGAACGTCGATGCGACGACGCTATTTCCGCGGCCGCAGCGCGTCGTCTAATTTCGAGGCGATCGCACGGCGCGCAGGAATTTCGACGCTCGTCCGCGCCTTCGCGTTCACGCGAAAGTAAAGGAGCCCGAGGTTCTCGCCTTTCGCTCGCATTAAAAAGCGACATTTGTTCTTGTTGCATTATCCCGTCGCGATCGCCGGCCTGCCAGCGAGCGGCCGCTCGCAAGACTAATTGCTTCATTGTCGAGGCATCGCGCGAGCGTGCGCGCCTCTCGATCACTTGCAGCATCGTCCTCGCACCTGTTTCAGGCCGCGCTGATCGATCGATAAAAATTCGAAATTTGCAGGATAGTAGTTGGGCCAATTAACAGGCCCATGATCCTCGCTTTATGCTCGACCATCGCCACTACAAAATGCGCGCGCGTGTGCGGGATTTTATCGGCCTAAATTCATTATCGTCGCGGCCTTAGTGCTCGGGAAATAGTTTTTTTTTTCTTTCCTCTCTCTCTCTCTCTCTCTCTCTCTCTCTCTCTCTCTCTTTTGTTAATAAAGCGTAATGAAGTGAAGAGTGAAAATTATTCATCGGACCTTCGGGAAATCTTTTATTTGTGTGTTTATATTTTTATCGTTCAAAGCTTTCGATGCTCGTTTCATCCTCGATGCGATTATCGCGAAAAGGTGGGATCAGAAGTTAAAATCTGTTCCAACCGACAACTAGAAATAGCATCGAAATTTCCGGAAATCGATTCGAGATCGGATCGATGAAAGACTCGACCTCGGTCCGTCGTCTCGATCGCAGCATCGTGGTCATCGCGAGGAGAAAGCACACCACACCGAAACCGTGATGAAGCGGGAGGTCGCTGGCACGTGCTACGCGTTCGTGCGGAGTTTACCGAGCGCGGCCGTTCAAACAAAGTTCATTACCTCAAAGATATCGTCTTCGCCAGTCGCACAAAGGACGCGGTTGAGTCACGTCGAGGAGTGTACGTCTCCTCGAATCTCCGCCGTTCCATGAGAAAGAACACCTTCTTACGTATTCACGGCAGGGGCAAGCCTAGCAGCGAACGCGCGATCGTCGCCGGGACATTAACGTTAAAACCTCGACGGGAGGAATCAACGTGAACGAACACGCGCCGCGTCGCACAAGTTACGGTTCGTCCGCTCGCTTGTCTATTTATTTTCGTCGGACAGAGAACTTGTCCGATTCGTTCATAATTTCGAATGCATTGGAAACGACAGAGAGGAAGAGAGAGAGAGAGAGCCAGTTAATTTTCAGGCACGCGGGGTAAACCTCCGCGCAGACGCGCGGCGCTCCACCCTTTTTAATACTCCTGAAAACGCGCATTTTCGTTACATAATCGAGAGCGTTAACCAGTTTCCATGGAAACTCGCGCTGAAAACCGGAGCTCAGCTGGTTTTATTGGACCAGGATTGACCGTATTGAAAAAGGGACGCTGTATAGCGCGCGCCGCACCACCTTTGGTTTTATTCAAATATATTCGAAGCCCCTCTCTCCCCGCCTGCCGGCATTCCGATACAGTTCATCAAACGGGGAGCCATCCTGGCGCCAGATGTTCCCCGCTTTTCAACCCTCCAGCCGGGGGCTTTGCCTGTTGCACGCGGAAATTTTCATCATTCGCAAGTCCGTCGAGAACCTCGATGGGTTTACCAGGCGGGACAAATTTCCGCAAAATCATTTCACGACGATAGAACTCATCGAGCGGAAATTACGAAAGCGTGCGTCGTCCGTCATTTGCGAGGGGAATTAGCCGACCGCGTTGTTATTAATCGCTCTGGAATAATTTACGAAATTATAAATGCAAAGGGTCGTTTATAATTTCATAAGCAGACATTACTCGGTTCTTTCTTTTTTGTTCTTTGTTTCAACGTCAAATATATTGATATTTCTAATCGATAGTATTTCTCTCGAAGCTTTATCGCTTCTTAATTGCTCGAGAGCGAATCTCTCACATAATCGCGAATTTTTATTTTCGCAATAATCACACACACACACACACATATATATACACATACGGCGCGGATAACAATTGCGACAAACAATTGCGATCTATTGAGCGATTTGCGAGATGATCGATAAATGAAAAGCGTGCGCCGGAGCGCCCGAAAATGGAAAGCAGGGTTCGGCTTGTATTTACCAGGTGTCAATTTTATACCGGAGGACTCACACACATGCGCGCTCACCGACATATGCACACGCACACGTATCGAGGGGGAAGGCACCCCAGGTGCCTAAATTGTCCGCCGCCGAAAATGCTTTCAATGGATTCCAATGCCCGTTTATTTCGGCGCACGCTGGTCATGCAGAAGCGACACAGCTGTGTGCGCCAGAAGACGAAGACGAATCGGCGAACGATTCGCGAAGAACGATAGCGTGCGGCGACTACAACGGTAGAAGGTACGAAACGAAATGGAAACGAAATGAGACTCGACGAAGAAGGCTCTTTTCGCAAAATTCAAGTTCGTCGGGATTGCATCTTCGCGTCGTATCTTCGCGAAAATCTCCTCACGCTGGTACTTCCGCATTAACCATCGAAAAGGTGAAGAAAAGGTTCGACGGACTATAGTTGCATGTTGCCATGCACGCGACGGAACGTGATAATAAGCGGAACTGCCGAGACTCAAGAAGGAAGACCCTTCGAGGAAGCGTCTTTAATTTAACAACGACTGGTCTTCGAGCGGCAGTGGCCGATATAATTTGCGTACGTACGTAATTACATGGACGACCCTATTAAGGAGAACGAATAGCGCTGCATTATCCTTGAGAATAGGACTGGCGTTCAGAGCGCGAAAGCAACGTATAGTCTTATGGTCAGGACGCTTAGAAGCGATTGGCCCGGCTGCGAAGAGAACTAGCGAGCGGCTAAACGTTGCGGTTAAACTCGATCTCGAGTCGAAGAGAACGAGCGTGAGAGCTCGTTCCCGAAGACGAGGGAGCGTTTACCGCGGCGGCGTAAAGCAAGGCTGAAAGCCGTGCTCTTCAGCTCTCTGCGAGTCGCTCTGCGATGACAAACGAGAAGATACCGCGAAGAGAGTGCAGATTCTGCGGCCGATTCTCCCGACCGAAGATTCTCTCTCTCTCTCTCTCTCTCTCCTCCTCTCTCCGTGCGGACGCACAGACGCGCGGCCGTTTCTTCAATCAGCACTTTCCGCGTTAGCTTCCTCGTAGTTTCGTAATTTCCGCCCGGGAATACACGCGAGTCGTCCCGATATCGCGTCGATAAGATTTTATTGCTCGTCCGTTGGCAGACCGGAGCCACTTCTTCGTGGCAGTCAGGGAATGTCAGCTGCCTCCTGGGGTCCCCTCGCGGTGTACAAGCCAGACGCCATTGTTCGATCAACAATACTCAGCCGAACCGCTCACAACATATCCTATTCACATCATCCACCCACTTTATACTACCCCCTCCCTGCGCCTTCCTCCGGCCGGGCGGCGGAAAAGGGGAACCGGAACAGAGCTAACGTTAAGTCCATTTGGTTTGTGCGGAAGAAGCTGTCACCCTCCCCCCTCCCGCCGAGTCTGGCTCCTTCCTTAAAGGGGGATTTTCGAGATCTCTCTCCCTGGCAGCCGATGCAATCGGCTGATTTGCGTTTCTCATTCCTCCCGGCGACCTTAATCTCCGCAGATTCGTGTCTCCCTCTCTGCCCCGCTCCCGTGAAAAATACAAAGCGCGCGATTTGTGAGGTCAGTTTTTGCGTATTTCTCTCTTGGGAAACCGCGTGGGAAACTTCGAATGAATTGCATGGCAATTCAGAGCCCGTCTCGTAAACGTACAGTTTCCGATATGTACGTTCTTTCTCAGTATATCTTCTCTATGTACAATTCTCTTTCGTCTGTTCGCCGGTTAAGCTTCACGTCGACTTTTCTAGCGGATTATTACCAAAATATTCGTGAGAAAATATAAAGGCCGGTTAGTAGAATCCATCGTCGGGGTCATTCTCGAGTTTACGAGAAACAACTTGCATCGTCCGTAAGATCACGACCTACTCGAACAATCATCAGTCGTGTTCATTCCCGAATATAAATCTCGCGCGGCGTGTAACGCAACGGTGCTGCATCCAACGAATCATGAAGGATGCGGAAAGCCCCTTTCTTTCTCTCTCTCTCTCTCTCTCTCTCTCTCTCCAGGGAAACCCATCCTTACGGATCAACGGGCACGCGTCGTCTCGGAGAATCTCGTTTAATGGAGCACAGAGACGAGAGAGCGTCGAAGACTAGAGTCGTTTTACGTATAAAAGTCGGCGGCACGCGCCGCGCCGCCGCCGTCGACGGTGTCAGCTGTTGAAGAATGCCGATCGGTGCCCATACGTCTCCCCCGGTCGGCGCGGCAGGTTTTTATCTCGGCGCAGTATCTTCCGCACCGTCTCCGAAACTCGCTACCGACATGACGAAATTAGAACGGCGACGCCTTCTCGACTCACAAAGAAACTCCCTCGCGTCTTCGCGGAACGAAGAAACAGCGAGGGAGGAGACGAGGGAGAGTGACTGTGTAAGAGAGAGAGAGAGAGAGAGTTTTCATTTTCTCCTCCCCTTGTTTTTACCATCATCTCGCCTCGATCACGCGCGGTAGCGAGGAACGAGACGAGCGGAGGCTATCTGAAGAAGAAGTTAAATCCCCCTAAACACCTCGAAGGGCTCGATGTAATCGGAAACCTAGAAGAGAAAAGGTTCAACGCACTCTAGGCCTTCGTTGCCCAACTTCGCCGCCGCCGCCGCCGTCGTCCTGCCTTGCTCCTGCTCTTGCTCCCTCGTCCCTGCATCTTTCCCTCCCTCTTCCTCTCGCGCAGCACTATCGTCGTCTTAAATGTCTCCTACACCCTGTACTTATCCCCACTATGGCGGCCGCGCTGCCACGCGCCACCATGCTCCATTGTCTTCTCTCCAACATCTCGGTCTCTCTCGCCGCCGTCGCTCTCATCCCTCCTCTCCTGTGTGCGCTCGCGCGCGCGCGCGAGCAGAGGTCCGTTCTCTCGAGGTCGAAATTCTCAACATCTGTCGCGCCTCCTACCACCACCGTTAATACGTTCACTTGGTAACAGCACCATCCCGACTCTCGCGCGGTCCCGCATCCTGTAATCCCCCGGGTTCTCCCTCTCCTTCTCTTTCTCTTTCTCGGCTGAGAGGCGGAATAGGAAGCTCCCGGGCTGTCTCGTCCGGGCAAGGATCAGCTCGACTTCGAGGAAGCCGAGGAAGAGCTCTCGAGCAACCTCACCCGTAAACCGCAGCCGACTCGCGAGAAACGCGAACCGATCGAACGCGAGCGAAGCGCTCGCTCGCGTGAAAGGAAAAGAAAGAATCCTCTGTCGAGTTAACCGCGCATCCTCGCGCTCCGAAGCCGAAGTCGATGTCGAAAGTCTCAGTCTCACCGAGACTGATTCTCGCGGAGCCGATCGAGCGTGGGCAACACTCGTCGCGTCACATACGCCTGGTCGTCGCAAGTGGAATTACGCATATTAATGTCGAATGCTTATGCTTAAGCTCGAGAATTATACAAGCGATGTTAATTATAGTGGCTCGCATGACGCCGAGAGATGTGCACAGGAGATCTCGATATATATCCCTCCCTCGAGCACCCAGGTCGGCCTTGAAGAGGACGAGAACGAGATGTGGTCGTGCGCTTTACCCGGCAACAAAGTAGCGAACTCGCGGATAGTTTACGCGCCTGGCTCTCGCGATGGCATGTATATCGATGTCGTTTAAGTGGCCGGCAGTTTTATTTTCTTGCTGCTACGGGACCTCCTCGTAATCAGGAGGCGATTCGAGAACGGGTCGGTCAAGCCGGACCGGGTACCTCAACATCTGCCGGTACATGGCAGGTGGCGACTTACTCCTCTTCTCTTCTCTCTTCGCTCCAGTCCGCTTCTCTCTGTCTCTCTCTCTCTCTCTCTCTCTCTCTCTCTCTCTCTCGCGCGCGCGCGCGGGTACGCGCTCCGTCCTCGTCGCGGGGCCTGTCGCGGATCTCTCCATCTCTCTGTCTCGCCCTCTCGTCCTCCGCTCCCCGGTTTCCTTTCAGTGGGCGAGCCACGCGACAACGGCACGGCAGGCGCGTGTCGGAGTTGCCACCATGGCGGGGGGAGAAATGGGCGCACGCCGTCGCCGCCGCAGCCTTAAGGGCTGCGCTTATTACCCGCTTTGTAATTACGCGTGACACGAATTCTCGCAGCACACACACACACACACACACACACACACACACACAGTCGTAGCGTACAGCGAGCGCGGCTCCCTCATTAGTTGTAGCTGGAGCGCGAGTTCGAGGAAAAGAGGCGCCGCGAATTTACCCGCAACTCGTCGAAGATGGCGGGAACGCGCGCAGAATCGAGGCCGCGAGTTCTCTGTGGAGCGACGATGTGTCCGCGAATTCGCTCCCCGAGAGCTCCTGCAGAGCTTGCCTTGCCGTTTCCGGCCTGGAAGTTCGCTCCTTCACGGACGAGGAAATCGCGCCTCGCGACAGTACTGTGTGAAATCGGGAGACTCGGGGCGATATTTCGATGTCACCCGAATTCGCGAAACTCACTCTCACTCCGTCCGGGCGATTGATACGAGGCTGATCGACCGCAACCGACGTCTCTCGTGCCCTCGACATTTCCAGAAGAAAGTCGCGCGCATCGAAGCCTCTTCGTTAGCGTAACGTTTGCGGACGTATCTACAGACGCGTACGCACAATGTGACCAGCATGCGAAACAGGTGGTTGAGAAAAAAAAACATTTCTCCTCTCGAGAACCGCGCACGAGACGCGCGACTGTGGCACTTAGAGCGAGAGGGAGGGGAGGGAGAGAGAGACGCGTCTCTTTATGCGCTTACAGCCAGCCAGCTGGTAATTAATTTAACGTCGAACGACAATATTCGCGCACGAACAAGGGAGAGACGATGCGACTCGACTCGCGTAAATTATTAATTAATGTCGTTTCCCGTGACGTCCCACGTCGCGCGAGTCGATCCGATCGAGGCAGACGGTAAGGAGCAATTTCGACGATGCTCGGGACGGTCGACGTCACGTAAGAATTCTTCTGCCTTTTCCTTCTCTTTTTCCGCCGCGCGGAAACGCGCGCGTTCCTCACTTACGCGCGTAGCCGCCGATGGAAGAAATTATGTCAGGGAATGGTTCCAAGTGGTGGCCGGCGCGCAATTACGACACACCGGCCGCGCCGAATAGATCGGCAGACGGACGAACAGGCACATCGAAGACTTTTTTTCAAGTCGCCCTAAATTTAGACGACCGCGCCGCGCGCCGAATTTAGCTTCGTTCATGTCGCCGATTATCGGTCGCGCGAGCACGCGCGACTGGCCTGAACATTTCACTCGTTCATTCATTCATCCGCCCATTCCTCCGCGTGTCGAGGAAATCCCGTTTATCAAAGTGAGCAGAAAGCGCGATGTGAAAATCGCCGAAATGTCGCGCGACATCGATGAGACATCGGCGAAGCTGCGCTAAGCTCGTCTCAAAGGGTTAAGCCGAGGGGGTTGCGACACAAAGATCGCTCGCGAGCAGAACTGACGCATCTCGGAACCTAGCGGCGAGACTAACACACCGTGAATTTCCATGGAGGGTGCAACGCGCCCTTTGAATAACGAAGGGGTTAATTCTGGCCATTAGCTCGCACTTGCCGCGTGGACAAGCGCCGTTGTGTCCGCCGGCTGTTTGCTCCTCGCAATCCTCCCGATGACTCGATGAGTTGCGACGTCTCGAATCGGCGTGCTGCGTGCGTTTCCACCCTCCGTGGCGTGCCGGAAGAAAGAGAGAGAGAGAAAGAGAGAGAGAGAGAGAGGCAGAAAAAAAAACGTCGCAAAAAAATCCGTAGGCCGGGGCTCTAGCGCGCGAATCGATGGGGTTGAGTCTCGCGAGGGTGGATCTGCCTCGGAGTGTTTCAGGGAGGCGAATTGTACGTAAGCGCGCGCGCGCCACTCTTGCGAAGAAATCAATAATTGCCCTCGGCGAGAGAATTTCTCTCAGCGTGTCTCTTCAAAAGTATCACAACTCAATAATCACGTGACGAAGCGTAATCAATAAAACACAACGAACACATCAAATATTACAAACGGCTCGAATATCGCGGGAGCACACAACTCTGAATGGACGAAGTGGCCGTTAACAAGTTCCGCGAACTTGTTAACGATGGAGTCCTCTCCGATCGCGCACCCTCAGGATTACGAGCGCTGGAGAAAGAAAAGAGGAGGGAAAGGAACCGCGAAAGTATTCGCCATTGAAAATTCGCGGCGAAAGGGGCACCGGCAGGCGTACTTGCCTGCCCTGCCCTGCCCTGCCCTGCCCTGACCACCCTCTGCAGCGCGAGGATCCCTTTCTTCTCCATCGCGAGTTTTCCCTCGCGACCCCGAGTTCGCGTTTGCGAAAGGATGGTTTCTGTAATTGCGAGGGTGCGCGAGAGCGTCGCGCTACAACGAAGGATAAAAGCCTCTCGGTTTTTTCTCCCCTCGCCCAGCACCCCCCGCGATCGATGGCGCCGCATCGTATGCGTCGACCCTGACATTCAGCGGCGCACGTGAAAACGCGCGAGCGCGCTCTGCTAATTGCAGCGGCCGGATAAGCCCGCATAATTAATTGCGCGCGCGCGGAATAAAAGCGCTCGCGCGCGCGCGCGCGCGCCAGTCTCGGCTGTGTCGCGCCATCGATCCGCGTCGCGAGATGGAGAGACGCGAGAGCACGTGCCTCGACATTTTATCCACGGCGAAAGTGATCGGCTACGTTGCTTTCATCTCGCCGGGTGTAGAAAGAAAGACGGGGGATGATGGACTTTCCCAAGGCTGAAGGCGAGCTTCGCTCCGAGTCGTCTCGAAGCAACTTAGCGTTGCAACTTCGCGGGACAAGACTTTCCTCCCCTTCCTCCTCCTTCTCCTCCTCCTCCTCCTCCTCCTCCTCCTCCTCATTCAACCGGACGTCGCGAAGAATTTTCGGTGCTGGCCGAATCGACGACGCCGGACGGATGTGTCCACTGCGGTCGTCGTCGACGTCATTAAACGTTAGACGGAGGGAAGGAAGAGAAAGAAGTGGAGGAGGGGAGGAAGAAGACGGCGAAGAGGAAGAGCGCGCGACGCGACGAGAGCGGAATAGTTCCCAAATCGTCGTTCCCTCTTAAAATTAATCCACGAGGGTTGCAAATAGCCGGCTTGACGTGCGGCCAATTGCCTCGCGCGAATCCCGCGGATACCACCGTCGCGCGAGCACGCACGTATGCGCGCACTTTCACCGTTCGGTCTAACGAACGGACGACAGCACGCCGAGGGATGAAGAAGGGGGTCGAAGAAGGAGAAGAAGAAGAAGAGAAATAAGAAATGAGAGGAGAAGAGGAGGAGGAGGCGGAAGAACAGAGGAAAAGATGCTGATAGCAACGAAGCGCATCAGAGACGAGGGAGCGGGAGGGGGGAGCAGCGAGACAAGCGAAGAAGAAAAGCCGGAGAGACTTTGGCCACGTCACGTCCACGACGTGAACGGGGAAGAAGGCTGATCAGTCGGGTCGCGATTCGCGCCTCGTGGCACGACAGGAACCTTTTCCAATTGACGTCATAGGCACGCTCTTTTGCCCTTTTTTTCCACCGCTCCCCTCGCGTCTTCTCTTCCTCTCTCACTCTTGCCTATCTCTCCTCTCTCTCTCTCCCCTCTCTTCCTCTCTCTCCCTCGCGCCCGGCACTTCGTCGAGTTAAGAATACAACGCGGCGGGATCGCTCCGCGCGCGCACTATGTGTTGCAACGTACCGCACTGGGAATAGACGGTGGCCGACTACCGCCGCGGCTGAATCGACTTTGTCGGTTGCTGTTGCCGTCTGAGTTATAGATACCGGTCGCTGCGCGCGACGAAATAAACCCCTGGACTGGAGGCGTACAACCCGGAGCACCGGCTCGAGTAAACAACAACGGCAGATCTCCGCGCGGCCGAGCTGCGCGATCTTCCGCGACTGCTCCCCTCGCTTGCGCCGTCTTTCTCTCTCTCTCTCTCTTTCTGCCGCTCGCGTGGTCTGATTAATTCCACGTGAAAGATATGCACGACGGATCGCGATTTCCCTCCTCGCCTTCCAGGCACGAACCCGGGAGGCTCCTCCTTTTGGATTTTGCGCGCGAAGGAGGCGGAGGATCTCTCTGTGAGTCGCGGAGAATATCAAGCTGGCGCTTGAGCTACCTTCGAGAATGAAACGCGACGGTGCTCTTCTTCTTCTTCTTCTTCTTTTCGGCAGGGAGAATTATTCCGGAAGGAGAGAAGGCTTCTGCGGATATTCCTCTCGGCTTGCCTCCTCGCACAGATTGTCTCCCGCGAGAAGATTTATTCTCGGCACGCTTTATATCAATGCACGCTTCATTTTCTCCCTCTCTCTGTCTCTCCCTCTCTCTCTCCCTCTCTCTCTCTCTCTCTCTCTCTCTCTCTTTCTATCTCTCACGCCCCCGCGCGTTATCTAAAGGAAGAGCCCTAGAATAGAAGAATGAAGGGGCGGATGCAATAACCGAGCCGTGTATCTGGCGTCAAAAATAGCCGACGTCCTAAGGTACGGCCGTGCACGCTCCATTACACGTTCATACATGGCAAGATGCACATATGTGAGCCGCGTGTCGCCGAACTATGTATGTACCGACACGACGCCCATTTATTTCCGTGTTCGAGAGACGGCCGCCGTCTTAGTCTTCCGCAGTGAGCAACGAGGAGACTTTTCTCCTCGTTCGTACGTTCGCGCCGGATTCATAGCCGCTCGCTGGAGATTTTATTCGTCGAGACACGCTCGTGAGCTCAGGACGGGAGAATATTTCGACGAGATCGCGGCTTTAATCTCGAGAAAATTAATCGTTGACAATGAAGGGTCCAAGGAAGAGAGAGAAGAAGAAACAGACGGAGAGAGAGAGAGAGAGAGAGAGAGAGAGAGATGCCTCCCGCGATTTTATCTCACGACTTTAAAGGAAAACTTTCATTCTCGGGCAAGGAGATTCTCAAGTTCTCATTTCAATGAAGATTCATTCGAACGAGATCTCTCCGGTTCCGCCTTCCTGCAGAGATCAATCCTGATTTCATTGTGAAACTCCGTCAATATACCTGTCGCAATCGAGCTCGAATCGAGCAGACAGGGAAAGAGAGAGTGAGAGAAAGAAGAGAGAAAAACGGCAGAGATCGCCAGCTGAGACATCCGACGCCAATTCCAATTTGTCAAGATCGCCGGTGAATCCTCGGGAGTAAAAATAACACTACGCGCGTGGACGTTTTTTTCCTCGCTTCTCCCTTCCCGCCTTCCACGCTTCTCGATGAGCACCGGCCGTAATGACCCATATACTGGCCGACGGCGATGATCGGAAGGCGCGCGCCGGTTTATTGACAGATCGCCGTGCGGAAATGGACGGCACTTCGGTTTAATGCAGCGCGTGCAACAGCAACGCGGTCGGATTTACGCCGAAACCAAAAATAAGATCCGCTCTCGCGTCCGCTCTCGCCGCGAACGACGTATCGCCGACGATCGATTTTACACTTCGACCGCGCGACGCGTCGCTCTCCTCTCGCGACGGTTGCGCGAGCGCGAACTCATTCTTCTCTCTCTCTCTCTCCCTCTCTCTCTCTCTCTCTTTCTCGGAACGACGCCGCTGGCCTTCTCCCGCTCGTCAAATTTTCCGCTCGCAACATCCTCCGAGAAGGGAAACTCCATAGAGCTTCGTCCTGCAGTTTGCACCGGCCATTTTTCCACTCGGCTTTCTCTCTCTACCCGGCCGAGTCGGCCGGTGCTTTTTACGCTCCGGCCATTTGTGCGGTTTACGATTCTCCCAGACGTTGCGTCTACCTGACCTAACGTAAGCTATGTCCTACAAAGGACCTGCTGCGCTTCAGCAGCAGCAGCAGGTCAGGCCGGATCAAATTGGACACACAACAGTTCCTGAGACTTGCGTAGTCGCACAATGGACGATCCTCCCGCGGAGTCGACGCTCCGCCGGGTCGAATGCTCGGCCAGGTCGTTTTGCACAAAGGCGCCACTGGTAAAGTGCGATCTTCAACATCGGCTCATTGTGCAACGTCGTCGTGCCCGGATCAAAACGGGAGATCAGCTGCGCGCGCGACAAGCGCGTTTCGACCCCGTGGGAGAATCCGTCGCGATTGGGGAACACGAGGGAACACCTCGCCGCCCCACGACTCGAGTCCGGTCGAGGACGACGCGCGAGTTAATTAGCCTGTCGGGTGTATTATTAACAGGATCGCGGCATCCGGATTTTTCTCTCGGCTTCCCGACAACAGTCGCGTGGATTCTCCGCCGAGAAATGACTCGGAAAATCGCGGGAGAAAGAGGAGGAGAGGGCGCCACTTTGAGTCAGAGAGAAATTTCTCTCTCTCTCTCTCTCTCTCTCTCTCTCTTGCGCGCGCAAACGTAACGAAATTATCTCAGGGCGCGCGACGCAACCGGAATTGAATTTCCAGAGTCATTAGACGCCGCGGCGAGCGCGTCTCGTGACGCACGAGGACGTCTTTTACTCTCTCTCTCTCTCTCTCCCGCTCTCCCCATCTCTTTCTTTCCCCCTTCTTCTCTCATTCTCGCGGACTAATCTCTCTTTCTCTCTTTGAGTCTCCAAAATGGCCACACGCAGCCGGCATAGCGTCTTCTGGTATAAATACATATGAGAACTGGGTCGCTGCCCTGAAGCCCAGCCTGTCTACGATTCTTCTTCCTCGTTATCGCTCCCCCCCACCCCCCACCCCAGAAGTGTCGTCTATGAATCTCGAACGCGCGCATCCTTCGCGCATTTTTCGCGCTGAACGACGCTTCCGACGCGCTCGCGGTGAACTTTGCTGGCGCGCGCGTGCGCGGCTTCCGGGTGCGGCGGTCCCGGCGAGCCAAGTTCAAACGTCTTTCGTTCAAGAGGAAGAATACAGAGAGGATATACAAATGTTGTCCTGTACGCTTGAGTAACGAGAGAAGATATCGTTCAATGGCATCGACTCTCTCCGCTCTTGAATGTCGCGTGCCTTGAATTTGCTCTCACGTCTCTCTCTCTCTCTCTCTCTCTCTCTCTCTCTCTCTCTCTCTCTCTCTCTCTCTCTCTCTCCCTCTCTCGTTCTGGAAGTCGCAAGAGGTGGACTCAACCAGACCGTCAGAGAGACGTTGGCCCCGCGATACCGCGGGTACTTCGGACATCAGGCAACAAAAAGAAGCTGCCGAGTCGATGTGCGTCCGAGGCAACCGCTCGCGTGACGTCGATTAGATAATTGGGAAGAGTGAGGAGGCATCGGTGCCCGCCGCGTCGGGTCTGTCGTGGATTTGTGCGGATGTGCAATCGCGGTTTTACCGCCTTCGAAGGGCCTGCCTGTGTGTCTGCCATATGACAATACCATCTGTGACCCATGCTCGGGCACAGCGAGGTACACGCCGGCGGATCCTGCGATAGGTAGCCACGCGGGTGCTACGAAGTAACGGGGGTACGGGACCATCTTGCAAGCCTTGAAACCCAACCTTTACGAAATGAAATCGAAAGATGCGCCCGGCCCGGGAGGAATGCAGCTGGCAAAACAGCGCCGTCGGCAGCGGGGCCCGTGCGAGCGTCAGAGCGAGCGTCCTCCTAACGAGCGCGCGCGATATCGGCGCGTTCAACTTGACGCCGCGTAATCCGATTATCACGCTGCTTAGCGTTAGACTTCTCCTCTACGTGACGTGCCAGCGCCTTGAGGAGGAGAAGGGAGGGGGTGGGGCGTTGTCCGAAATCTATATATAAGGCGGCGAGTCTCTTCGAGAGAAACTCACTTTCGGAGAAGAGGTCAATGTTGCCTGAGCGCTCGGGCAAAGACACTTTTGCCGTCGAATTATTCATTACCGACCCGCTCATTGGCTCTTCCCTTCGTCAAGGTGTACGTAGCCGTGTAATAACGGCGGGTGTAGTTCATTCCGCTACGTTAATTCGGTGTACGCTTTCGCATCTCGAGAACTCCAGTTTCGGAAATATATATAATATAATATAATGGAAGAAATATAATAGAGAAAATTGCCGTGCGTCTCATGTTTTGTCAATTACGAATACTTTTTTCAGAAAATCGGAGCTCGCGCTTAATTTCCTTACCAAGCGAGCGGGCGAGCGTGCGTCTTGAGGCAGATGCCGCCTCCGGACGGTGTCAACAGAAAACACGTCGGTAAAAGTGTGTCGGTGAGTGCTTACAAGCACCATCAGCGTTCGCAAAAATCGCGTGATATCACGCACGTTGAGTTGTTCGTGTTGTTGGAAGAAAAACCGACGACAAGCGTTCCTCCCTGTTTCAGATGAATGACTAAAATCTCGATTTATAAGCGGTCATAAGTGACTTATGCAGATACGTGCGGAAAACCCATGCTCAGACGCGGCACGAGCGCGTGACATGAGCTTTCGTTCTCTCGATAAGCCGGACTTAAAAGACACACACAGTCAGACGATAACAATCCGCGTGATCCGAGCCGACAATCGTCGTCGACTCGCATGCGTCCGGTTCTCTCCTTGGCGAAGAATTCGACCGGAGATAGGCTCTCGCCTCTGTTTCATGATTAAAAGAAAAGGATAGGGCGAACATGGACACTTGCGACTGCCCTGTGGTGAACATAACCTCTCCGCGAGAGGTCGGACGGTTTCTGGTCGCTGCGCGACGTCACGTCGCCGATCATCGGCGGTCGATCGTCGCCTCCACCGCGCCGCGGTTGACACATGTCAAGCGTGCGTGAGTGCGTGCGTGCGTGCGTGCATGAATGCGTACATATATATGTATATATACATACATACTACCTGCGTGCGTGCGTGCGTGGGTGCACGCGCGCGCGCGCACGCGAAAAAAGCGGCCGTGCCGGGCGCGAGACGAGAGAGCGCGGCACGCGATCGGTATCGCTACGGGAGCATAGAATTCGAGGGACTTACCGCTGTGGCCGGTGTTGCTCGACGATTGGCCCATCGTCGTGGTCGCGCTCGGCCCGGCAGCGACGGCAGACAGCGGTGTCGAGTCCAACGACGACGACGACGGCGGTGCTCCGCAGCGGTACGGGCAGGCTCACGTGAAAAAACAGGCGCATAGGCGCGCGTAGGACCGACGCATTTCGCTTTCGCTCGCTGATTACCGCTGTCAGTCACATCGTGCATCCGCTGGCATCCGCAGTGTCGCTACACGGCGGCGGCGGAGGCGGACGACCGCGCTGCTTCGCTGACGACCGACAGCGACGGCTAGCGCGAGAGGTGATTGGCCCGTGACGCCAGGCGCATGCGTCCGCATTTGCGCGCCGTTTGAACGCGCGCGCGAGAGCGGCGCGAGTGGTGCCGCAGCGGCGAAATTGATTCCTCTTCGATGATGCAGATGCGCCGCCGAATGCCGGTGTGTTTTCCTCGTCCCGCGAAGCGCGACACGCTCGCCACACGTCAGGATAAGCTTCGTAGCGGTCTCAACGTTTCTTTGTCGCATTGTCTATGCCACATACACTTACACCCACACACTCACACTAACACACGCACGCACACTCTGTGGTGTTCGTTTGGATCTGGATCGAACGAGCTGGATCGTTTGATGCGCGCGTATGTGACAACAGTAACTTTCTGCCGAATTGTCTTCATTTCGGCGATTTGCCGAGCAAACGACGATGCGTCAATGCGGTATAATTCGTATAAATAGATGGTCAGATATAAGGTGAAGAAATATCTATATCGTTCCGATACGATATGACGCGGGCGCGGTTCAACTGGGAAAATAGCGGCGGAAGCTCTGATTAAATATTTCAAAAGACAGCGAAATCATCTGGTGAGAAAATAACTGACATTGTTGGTGGTTAGCGTCGTAGTGTGCGTGGCGTTCGTAGCCGGTCGAAGCGACTTGATCAAGTATACTCATCGCATAAAATCTGAAAATCATCGCTAAGGGGATAAAAATATCTCTCACCGTTTTAATCCATAATATGCATCGAATATACATTCGATGATTGATAAATTGACATAATTTATATATTTTGAAACTTTAATTACCGATTATTTATCCATTAATCATATATTATTTGTTAACAATCGTTATTTCATATTTGCGCTTCGTACATATTTTAGCATAGTTAAGTAAAGCCAGCGGCACACGGTAAATGTTTTTATGCTGGATTGCTTCTTGGATGAAAATACTGCTTTCTGATTGATACATTTCCGAAGATGGATGGAAATGCACCAATCAGAACACGGTATTTTCATCCAGTAAGCAATCCAGCACGAAAACAAACATCGTGTGCCGCTGGCTTAAGTTGTATAATTAATATATTACTTATTGAAATAAAAGGGATAAAATGTGTAGGTAGAATATCAAGAAAATCAAACAGATAGACGAAACGGCCAATGGCCTGTCTAGCGCCACCTAGCGGTGTCATGTAAAAATTCGTCACGCACGACGGATACGAATCTTAGTCATCGACGAGGTAATACTGAAGACCGTCAGACCTGATTAAATTTTCGTGAGAGAGAAACCTCGTGAGAGAGAAAGCGGCCAACACGACATTTTCTACGACACCAAATTTCCGCACTGGGGAAGGACGCCATCTGCATCCATTTTCAGAGGGAAACTACGATGCTACATCCGTTTTCAGAACTCGGTGGTAAAATCTGCATTTGGTGGAAGTCCGTGCTACGTCCACTTTCAGGCGGTTTATGTCCATGCTACAACTCTCAGTTGCCACCTCCATGTCAGACATTGCCCAGTGGTCTGAAAAGAAAGGGAGGGAGAGGGGTGAAAGCAGGAACAAATAAAAGTACGTATTAAATATTATATCTTCGAATACATTAACATATTAAGTTCAAATTAAACATCGTGCGATACTAATAATCATTATAAAATTAAACATTATATTTTAACAAACATACGCATACACTAGTATTATATATATACATGGTCGATGGACCATCATTTTTGCACCATACCATATACTATACATGGTCGATGGACCATCATTTTTGTACCATACCATATACCATACATGGTCGATGGACCATCATTTTTGTACCTTACTATATATCATACATGGTCGATGGATCATCATTTTTGTACCATACTATATACCATACATGGTCGATGGACCATCAATTTTTTACCATACCATATACCATACATGGTCAATGGGACCATCATTTTGTACCATACTATATACCATACATGGTCGATGGACCATCATTTTTGTACCATTACATTACTGATGTACATTAACAAATATATACGATAAACAATTTTATGACTTGCGATGTATTTTATAACTTTGTATTTAGGTCTTTTAAATAAATAACATTGTAATTTTATTACATCACATTTGTAATATATCCTATCAATGGCATTGATAGCTTTTGCATACACTACGTGATCGGGTAAAATAGATTGTATTATATTTTTAAAAGCGTAATGTATATCAACAAATATATACGATAAACAATTTTATAGCTTGCGAAGTATTTTATAACTTTGTATCTAAGTCTTTTAAATAAATAACATTGTAATTTTATTATATTATATTTATAATATATAAAAGTATGTAATTTTTAAATAAAATAAACACAATTTTTATTATTCAAACACGTGTTTGTTATTGTACTCCTTTTAAATAATATCCTTTGTTTAGTAAATATCCTTAATCATACTTAAAAAAAGAAATATTCATGAGTTCTTCCAACCACTTTCGCGCACATTATATTCTCCTGGTACAAAATCGAGAAATTGGAAAATTTCAGTTTTCCGCATTTTAGAATTCTGGTATTAGGAAAGCATAATTACCGAAGAGGTATTCGAGCGACTTCCTCACTCATTATATTCTCCTGTTAGAAAATCGAGAAAATCGAGAAATTTCAGTTTTCCGCATTTTCGAGTTTTGGTATTAGGAAAGCATAATAACCGAAGAGTTATTCGAACGACTTCCACACTCATTATATTCTCCTGTTAGAAAATCGAGAAATTGGAGAATTTCAGTTTTCCGCATTTTCGAGTTTGGGTAATAGGGAAGCATAATAACCGAAGAGATATTCGAACGACTTCCTCACTCATTATATTCTCCTGTTACAAAACCGAGAAATTGGAGAATTTCAGTTTTCCGCATTTTCGAGTTTTGGTAATAGGGAAACATAATAACCGAAGAGATATTCGAACGACTTCCGCACTCACTATATTCTCCTGTTACAAAATCGAGAAATTGGAGAATTTCAGTTTTTCGCATTTTCGAGTTTTGGTAACAGGGAAGCATAATAACCGAAGGGGTATTCGAACGACTTCCTCATTCATTATATTCTCCTGTTATAAAACCGAGAAATTGGAGAATTTCAGTTTTCCGCATTTTCGAGTTTTGGTAATAGGGAAACATAATAACCGAAGAGACATTCGAACGACTTCCGCACTCATTATATTCTCCTGTTACAAAATCGAGAAATTGGAGAATTTCAGTTTTCCGCATTTTCGAGTTTTGGTAACAGGGGAACATAATAACCGAAGAGACATTCGAACGACTTCCTCACTCATTATATTCTCCTGTTACAAAACCGAGAAATTGGAGAATTTCAGTTTTCCGCATTTTCGAGTTTTGGTAATAGGGAAACATAATAACCGAAGAGATATTCGAACGACTTCCGCACTCACTATATTCTCCTGTTACAAAATCGAGAAATTGGAGAATTTCAGTTTTTCGCATTTTCGAGTTTTGGTAATAGGGAAGCACAATAACCGAAGGGGTATTCGAACGACTTCCTCATTCATTATATTCTCCTGTTATAAAACCGAGAAATTGGAGAATTTCAGTTTTCCGCATTTTCGAGTTTGGTAATAGGGAAACATAATAACCGAAGAGACATTCGAACGACTTCCGCACTCATTATATTCTCCTGTTACAAAATCGAGAAATTGGAGAATTTCAGTTTTTCGCATTTTCGAGTTTTGGTAATAGGGGAACATAATAACCGAAGAGACATTCGAACGACTTCCTCACTCATTATATTCTCCTGTTACAAAACCGAGAAATTGGAGAATTTCAGTTTTCCGCATTTTCGAGTTTTGGTAATAGGGAAACATAATAACCGAAGAGACATTCGAACGACTTCCTCACTCATTATATTCTCCTGTTACAAAACCGAGAAATTGGAGAATTTCAGTTTTCCGCATTTTCGAGTTTTGGTAATAGGGAAACATAATAACCGAAGAGACATTCGAACGACTTCCGCACTCATTATATTCTCCTGTTACAAAACCGAGAAATTGCAGAATTTCAGTTTTCCGCATTTTCGAGTTTTGGTAATAGGGAAACATAATAACCGAAGAGACATTCGAACGACTTCCGCACTCATTATATTCTCCTGTTACAAAACCGAGAAATTGCAGAATTTCAGTTTTCCGCATTTTCGAGTTTTGGTAATAGGGAAACATAATAACCGAAGAGACATTCGAACGACTTCCGCACTCATTATATTCTCCTGTTACAAAATCGAGAAATTGGAGAATTTCAGTTTTCCGCATTTTCGAGTTTGGGTAATAGGGAAGCATAATAACCGAAGAGATATTCGAACGACTTCCTCACTCATTATATTCTCCTGTTACAAAACCGAGAAATTGGAGAATTTCAGTTTTCCGCATTTTCGAGTTTTGGTAATAGGGAAACATAATAACCGAAGAAATATTCGAACGACTTCCGCACTCACTATATTCTCCTGTTACAAAATCGAGAAATTGGAGAATTTCAGTTTTTCGCATTTTCGAGTTTTGGTAATAGGGAAGCATAATAACCGAAGGGGTATTCGAACGACTTCCTCATTCCTTATATTCTCCTGTTACAAAACCGAGAAATTGGAGAATTTCAGTTTTCCGCATTTTCGAGTTTTGGTAATAGGGAAACATAATAACCGAAGAGACATTCGAACGACTTCCGCACTCATTATATTCTCCTGTTACAAAATCGAGAAATTGGAGAATTTCAGTTTTCCGCATTTTCGAGTTTGGGTAATAGGGAAGCATAATAACCGAAGAGATATTCGAACGACTTCCTCACTCATTATATTCTCCTGTTACAAAACCGAGAAATTGGAGAATTTCAGTTTTCCGCATTTTCGAGTTTTGGTAATAGGGAAACATAATAACCGAAGAGATATTCGAACGACTTCCGCACTCACTATATTCTCCTGTTACAAAATCGAGAAATTGGAGAATTTCAGTTTTTCGCATTTTCGAGTTTTGGTAATAGGGAAGCATAATAACCGAAGGGGTATTCGAACGACTTCCTCATTCATTATATTCTCCTGTTATAAAACCGAGAAATTGGAGAATTTCAGTTTTCCGCATTTTCGAGTTTTGGTAATAGGGAAACATAATAACCGAAGAGACATTCGAACGACTTCCGCACTCATTATATTCTCCTGTTACAAAATCGAGAAATTGGAGAATTTCAGTTTTCCGCATTTTCGAGTTTTGGTAATAGGGGAACATAATAACCGAAGAGACATTCGAACGACTTCCTCACTCATTATATTCTCCTGTTAGAAAATCGAGAAATTGGAGAATTTCATTTTTCCGAATTTTTGGGTTTTGGTAATAGCGAAACATAATAACCGAAGAGACATTCGAACGACTTCCGCACTCATTATATTCTCCTGTTACAAAACCGAGAAATTGGAGAATTTCAGTTTTCCGCATTTTCGAGTTTGGGTAATAGCGAAGCATAATAACCGAAGAGATATTCGAACGACTTCCTCACTCATTATATTCTCCTGTTACAAAATCGAGAAATTGGAGAATTTCATTTTTCCGCATTTTCGAGTTTGGGTAATAGGGAAGCATAATAACCGAAGAGATATTCGAACGACTTCCTCACTCATTATATTCTCCTGTTACGAAACCGAGAAATTGGAGAATTTCAGTTTTCCGCATTTTCGAGTTTTGGTAATAGGGAAACATAATAACCGAAGAGACATTCGAACGACTTCCTCACTCATTATATTCTCCTGTTACAAAATCGAGAAATTGGAGAATTTCAGTTTTCCGCATTTTCGAGTTTGGGTAATAGCGAAGCATAATAACCGAAGAGATATTCGAACGACTTCCTCACTCATTATATTCTCCTGTTACAAAACCGAGAAATTGGAGAATTTCAGTTTTCCGCATTTTCGAGTTTTGGTAATAGGGAAACATAATAACCGAAGAGATATTCGAACGACTTCCTCACTCATTATATTCTCCTGTTACAAAACCGAGAAATTGGAGAATTTCAGTTTTCCGCATTTTCGAGTTTGGGTAATAGGGAAGCATAATAACCGAAGAGATATTCGAACGACTTCCTCACTCATTATATTCTCCTGTTACAAAACCGAGAAATTGGAGAATTTCAGTTTTCCGCATTTTCGAGTTTTGGTAATAGGGAAACATAATAACCGAAGAGACATTCGAACGACTTCCTCACTCATTATATTCTCCTGTTACAAAACCGAGAAATTGGAGAATTTCAGTTTTCCGCATTTTCGAGTTTGGTAATAGGGAAACATAATAACCGAAGAGATATTCGAACGACTTCCTCACTCATTATATTCTCCTGTTACAAAATCGAGAAATTGGAGAATTTCATTTTTCCGCATTTTCGAGTTTGGGTAATAGGGAAGCATAATAACCGAAGAGATATTCGAACGACTTCCTCACTCATTATATTCTCCTGTTACAAAACCGAGAAATTGGAGAATTTCAGTTTTCCGCATTTTCGAGTTTTGGTAATAGGGAAACATAATAACCGAAGAGACATTCGAACGACTTCCTCACTCATTATATTCTCCTGTTACAAAACCGAGAAATTAGAGAATTTCATTTTTCCGCATTTTCGAGTTTGGGTAATAGGGAAGCATAATAACCGAAGAGATATTCGAACGACTTCCTCACTCATTATATTCTCCTGTTACAAAACCGAGAAATTGGAGAATTTCAGTTTTCCGCATTTTCGAGTTTTGGTAATAGGGAAACATAATAACCGAAGAGACATTCGAACGACTTCCGCACTCATTATATTCTCCTGTTACAAAACCGAGAAATTGGAGAATTTCAGTTTTCCGCATTTTGAGTTTTGGTAATAGGGAAACATAATAACCGAAGAGACATTCGAACGACTTCCTCACTCATTATATTCTCCTGTTACAAAACCGAGAAATTAGAGAATTTCATTTTTCCGCATTTTCGAGTTTGGGTAATAGGGAAGCATAATAACCGAAGAGATATTCGAACGACTTCCTCACTCATTATATTCTCCTGTTACAAAACCGAGAAATTGGAGAATTTCAGTTTTCCGCATTTTCGAGTTTTGGTAATAGGGAAACATAATAACCGAAGAGACATTCGAACGACTTCCGCACTCATTATATTCTCCTGTTACAAAACCGAGAAATTGGAGAATTTCAGTTTTCCGCATTTTTGAGTTTTGGTAATAGGGAAACATAATAACCGAAGAGACATTCGAACGACTTCCTCACTCATTATATTCTCCTGTTACAAAACCGAGAGATTGGAGATTTCAGTTTTCCGCATTTTCGAGTTTTGGTAATAGGGAAACATAATAACCGAAGAGACATTCGAACGACTTCCGCACTCATTATATTCTCCTGTTACAAAACCGAGAAATTGCAGAATTTCAGTTTTTCGCATTTTTGAGTTTTGGTAATAGGGAAACATAATAACCGAAGAGACATTCGAACGACTTCCGCACTCATTATATTCTCCTGTTACAAAACCGAGAAATTGGAGAATTTCAGTTTTCCGCATTTTCGAGTTTTGGTAATAGGGAAACATAATAACCGAAGAGACATTCGAACGACTTCCGCACTCATTATATTCTCCTGTTACAAAACCGAGAAATTGCAGAATTTCAGTTTTCCGCATTTTCGAGTTTTGGTAATAGGGAAACATAATAACCGAAGAGACATTCGAACGACTTCCGCACTCATTATATTCTCCTGTTACAAAACCGAGAAATTGGAGAATTTCAGTTTTCCGCATTTTTGAGTTTTGGTAATAGGGAAACATAATAACCGAAGAGACATTCGAACGACTTCCTCACTCATTATATTCTCCTGTTACAAAACCGAGAGATTGGAGATTTCAGTTTTCCGCATTTTCGAGTTTTGGTAATAGGGAAACATAATAACCGAAGAGACATTCGAACGACTTCCGCACTCATTATATTCTCCTGTTACAAAACCGAGAAATTGCAGAATTTCAGTTTTTCGCATTTTTGAGTTTTGGTAATAGGGAAACATAATAACCGAAGAGACATTCGAACGACTTCCGCACTCATTATATTCTCCTGTTACAAAACCGAGAAATTGGAGAATTTCAGTTTTCCGCATTTTCGAGTTTTGGTAATAGGGAAACATAATAACCGAAGAGACATTCGAACGACTTCCGCACTCATTATATTCTCCTGTTACAAAACCGAGAAATTGCAGAATTTCAGTTTTCCGCATTTTTGAGTTTTGGTAATAGGGAAGCATAATAACCGAAGGGGTATTCGAACGACTTCCTGCGGAAAACTGAAATTCTCCAATTTCTCGGTTTTGTAACAGGAGAATATAATGAGTGCGGAAGTCGTTCGAATGTCTCTTCGGTTATTATGTTTCCCTATTACCAAAACTCGAAAATGCGGAAAACTGAAATTCTCCAATTTCTCGGTTTTGTAACAGGAGAATATAATGAGTGAGGAAGTCGTTCGAATATCTCTTCGGTTATTATGCTTCCCTATTACCCAAACTCGAAAATGCGGAAAAATGAAATTCTCTAATTTCTCGGTTTTGTAACAGGAGAATATAATGAGTGAGGAAGTCGTTCGAATGTCTCTTCGGTTATTATGTTCCCCTGTTACCAAAACTCGAAAATGCGGAAAACTGAAATTCTCCAATTTCTCGATTTTGTAACAGGAGAATATAATGAGTGCGGAAGTCGTTCGAATGTCTCTTCGGTTATTATGTTTCCCTATTACCAAAACTCGAAAATGCGGAAAACTGAAATTCTCCAATTTCTCGGTTTTATAACAGGAGAATATAATGAGTGCGGAAGTCGTTCGAATACCCCTTCGGTTATTATGCTTCCCTATTACCAAAACTCGAAAATGCGAAAAACTGAAATTCTCCAATTTCTCGATTTTGTAACAGGAGAATATAGTGAGTGCGGAAGTCGTTCGAATATCTCTTCGGTTATTATGTTTCCCTATTACCAAAACTCGAAAATGCGGAAAACTGAAATTCTCCAATTTCTCGGTTTTGTAACAGGAGAATATAATGAGTGAGGAAGTCGTTCGAATATCTCTTCGGTTATTATGCTTCCCTATTACCCAAACTCGAAAATGCGGAAAACTGAAATTCTCCAATTTCTCGATTTTCTAACAGGAGAATATAATGAGTGTGGAAGTCGTTCGAATAACTCTTCGGTTATTATGCTTTCCTAATACCAAAACTCGAAAATGCGGAAAACTGAAATTTCTCGATTTTCTCGATTTTCTAACAGGAGAATATAATGAGTGAGGAAGTCGCTCGAATACCTCTTCGGTAATTATGCTTTCCTAATACCAGAATTCTAAAATGCGGAAAACTGAAATTTTCCAATTTCTCGATTTTGTACCAGGAGAATATAATGTGCGCGAAAGTGGTTGGAAGAACTCATGAATATTTCTTTTTTTAAGTATGATTAAGGATATTTACTAAACAAAGGATATTATTTAAAAGGAGTACAATAACAAACACGTGTTTGAATAATAAAAATTGTGTTTATTTTATTTAAAAATTACATACTTTTATATATTATAAATATAATATAATAAAATTACAATGTTATTTATTTAAAAGACTTAGATACAAAGTTATAAAATACTTCGCAAGCTATAAAATTGTTTATCGTATATATTTGTTGATATACATTACGCTTTTAAAAATATAATACAATCTATTTTACCCGATCACGTAGTGTATGCAAAAGCTATCAATGCCATTGATAGGATATATTACAAATGTGATGTAATAAAATTACAATGTTATTTATTTAAAAGACCTAAATACAAAGTTATAAAATACATCGCAAGTCATAAAATTGTTTATCGTATATATTTGTTAATGTACATCAGTAATGTAATGGTACAAAAATGATGGTCCATCGACCATGTATGGTATATAGTATGGTACAAAATGATGGTCCCATTGACCATGTATGGTATATAGTATGGTAAAAAATTGATGGTCCATCGACCATGTATGGTATATAGTATGGTACAAAAATGATGATCCATCGACCATGTATGGTATATAGTAAGGTACAAAAATGATGGTCCATCGACCATGTATGGTATATGGTATGGTACAAAAATGATGGTCCATCGACCATGTATAGTATATGGTATGGTGCAAAAATGATGGTCCATCGACCATGTATATTGCAATATACATGTATATTGCAATATCTGCATTCCAATTCCCTCAACGCCTTTTACCGGCATTTAAATAAAGAAAGGTCAATTTAAACATAAAAAAGAGACAAATGAATTATTTCGTCGCGCAACTCGGACTTTTGTTCGCTCATAAACCCCACCTACACCCATTAATTGCGTGTTTCATGTGCATGTCACGCGACAGTAGTGATCACGTGAGTAACACGTCCAGCGTTCGCGTATGAAGATTGAATCGAGACAGGCCTCGAGTCCAACTGCAGACTGCGACGGATGAAAACTTATTGATTCGCCGACAACGACGACGACGCTCGTTGGGAGCCATCGATCACCAAGTAAATCTTGCCGAAGGAGAGATCACGGCTTACATGACGGCACGACGACGACGACGACGACGGCTATGACGACGTCAGTGGGATCACCTTGGTAACCGGCCGTCAAAACACTACGTCGTCGACGCGCAAAGACGACCGTAATACGTCGACGAGCGTGGCCATCGGTGGGATCGTTCGCCAGCCTTTGCCGCGTCCTATGGATCATCCTGACATCGCGACGACAACGACGACGACGATCGCCGTGCTCGCGCAGCGCTGGAAAAGCTGGCCGAGTCGGGTCGGCTGGCGTTGAAGTTGTTGAAGTGACTGAGAGATGATCGCCGGCGTGGAATCCGCGTGGTATCGGCTGGAATGTGAAAGCTGACGTTGGAGTGCGACGACGAGGGTGCCGATCGTCATTGGAAACAAAGTGCCTTCGAGTTGCCGAGTCTTAAAGCATGAGCTCGGGGAATTCCCGGATACTTTGCTTCGCGCTGACTTTGGTTCTCGCCTGCTGCCAAAGAGGTCGGTAGATGATCGAGTGTTGCGACGTGTTTCTTCGACTTCTTCTTTTCTGTCTAATTCTTCCTCTTTCGGTGTTCAAACTTCGGCTTCACCTCTTACCGAGATCAGATCTCGGCCAGGGCACGAAGGTCGGCAACGGCCGGCGAGCTATCAGCGAATCTCGCGCGCGAACGAGATCGATAAGTGAATTGTATACTCCCGTCCCGAGGACGAACCATTTTGCGGGCTCGACCGCGATGTATAGCACGCGCGGTTTCGCGTAAAAATAGCTCGCGTTGGCGCCGCGATGACCTCGCGGCCGATCGTTGAGATGTTCTCTCGCGTCGCATTGACACTTCCTAATCCAATGCCCATTGCGCTTGATTCTTCTATCTATCGTCGCGTTTGTGGAGTAAAACATCCCGTTGAACAAACAGCACTGCGACGCGAATGATGATTCGGGGAAAGCAGCGTCTGCCAAATTGCTCCCGTTCGGAGAATGAACGATCGACCGATCTCTGATCCGCAGGCTGGGCTATCGACTGCTTCAAGTGCGTCTCGATCGATGGCGACAACAAACCCTGCGATGACCCATTCCATAACAATGGGAGCCTCGCCTTCTTGGAGTCGCCCTGTTTGGGCGGTCGGAAAGGACGGGACGGCCTCTTCCCGGCGACGGCTTGCATCAAAATCGCCGGCGTGTACGGTAAATTCGCGAACCACCGCGAGCGACGTGATTCGAATCCTGAATTTTCGCGCGTCTTTCTCCGAGATTCCTAGCGAGCATCCACAATCGTCTGAAATTTCCATATCTGCGAAAAATGCGTCGCGAACATGCATAATGGAAAGCGTCTCGCGTTGACATTGCAATCTCCCTTCTTCTTCCAAAGCGCGAGTCTCAAAGTCGCGGCTGCTTCCGCGACTTCCACCCTTCACGAATGTGGAGACTCGAATGTGGGGTGACTTGATTGATTGTTTCCAAATTACTCCAGACGAATCCGGCGTGTCGCTCATGGTGAGGGGCTGCGCGCTAGACAGCGGCACTTTGACCACCGACTCCGAGATCATCAGGATGTCCCACTGCGGAGGTTTCTACTTCGACGACAAGTAAGATGGCGCGAGACGGAAAAAGAAATTATGGCAACCCGCGAGTAAATAAATCGACAGTCTCTCAACGGCGACATGTCTTGCATTTCACAGATACGTGCGTGGGTGCGTGCAGTCCTGCAGCGACGCGGACGCGTGCAACACGTCGTCGGGCAAATTGGCGACGCTGATTGTCCTGATATTCCCGGTCCTCGTGGGACTGCTCTAACGACGCGCGCGCTTTAACGATGGACGACGCGATGATGTACGTGTGCACACAAGCGAGTGCGATCGCTTCATCGTTGGCGGACGACGAGCGGAGAAGTTCGCCGGGCGAAGAAGCGGCGGCGGCGGCGGCTTCGAGAGGTTCACGACGATCCTCGCGATGAAGAACATTACGCAGCGAGCATATAACGCGATACGCGCGACATGACGTAATAATTAACGAGAGTACTGTTCGTTAAATTCCACAATGGTAAGACTACACCTCGCGCGACCCGCGTGTCCAAGGCCCGTCTAACGATGGTCTTGGAACTCGAGTCTCGAGTGAGCTACTCGGGTTCGAATCCGGAATGTGAGATGTGATTTTTTTTCCAGTTGAATCGCGATTACCGACGTGATGTCGTCGCGTGCATCGCACGACGCGACTGAAGAACTCGGTTCTACGTTTGAATTAAGAAACCGAAGTAGCTCACGTGAGACATGTCTCGAGTGACACGGTCCTTATCGACATGGTCCTTATTGCCTCTCACAGACATCTTTCTGAGACATCTTTTTGAGACGTCTCGATGTTCTCTGGGATAGTGAATATACTGCCAGATTATGATTAAGATTCTCTCTAGCGACGAACGGTTAAACAATTAGTTGATGTTTGGGACGGTTAAACCACGCGGCTTGCTGATTATCATTTCGGCTATCATTAGTGACATGTACGTGCGATACATCGATTGTACTATTACTACCGCTTCATATCAATAAAGCATATCTCGAAATTGTTAAACGAACATTTCTCTTCTATTCTTCCCTCTTTGTCCTTCCTTTCTTATCTCGAACGCGCGAGCGATTTCAGACGACGTAACGTCCACGTAGATTCCCTTCTCTACCTTTTTCTTTGTTTCGACGCGACCGATCGATCTGCCTCTTCGATTTTTCGACAAACGACTCGTTTGTCTCGGGACTTCGGGATTCTGTGAAATCGTTCACGACGGAGTGTAAATTTCAATAGCAAAGATCGACCATGAAGAGTCGAGTGCCCAGCTCTCGCGAGCGATTCGTCAGCTTCTTTTGGAAAGTCGTCTGCTGGCTTTGGGAGACCCTCGACCTCGTTCTCATCATCGTGCTCGACTATTGGGCGAGGATGATCGAATTGATACTCGTGCTGATGAACATAACGTTTCAGGTGACGTTTCGCTCGTACCCAACAGTCGCTTTGAATACATCGCGACGGTCGAGATAAAGTAAGTAAAGTACGGAGAAGAGCATATCTCGAATTCGGAATTGCAAATCCACGCTTTCCGCGACTCGACTTTCCATCAGCGCTAAAAAAGCGACGGGCAAAGAATACAGTGAATTCACGAGATGAAATCAGCGCGAGGAGACGCGAGGGTACGATAGTGGATAACGAAGAACGATGCTTCCAGGTGATCTGCTTCCTCCGGGACTTGTGCATCGACTCGATGCAGACGTTCGCCAATGTTTTCCGAGGGATCGTCAACGTCGTCGGCGGCATCAGCCGCGAAGACGTCGAGGATTTCGCCTCCGCTTGTATCGTCGTGTTCTTGTACACCGTGGCCGTGAGGATGTTTGTGAACCTTCTGAGAAAGGTATACACGACGGGAAGGTACGCGAGACTCGCGTCTCGCTGATATCGCAGCGATAATCGTTACTGCCAACAATAGCCAGCAATTCGCGGCAAATAATGAGAAGTCTCGAGAGCGGCCGCGTTTGTGCGCGCCGAGAACTTCTCAACGCAAAATGCATAAGAAGGTTAAACACTTACTCAAGGAACGCTCGCTCGAAACGCGACAAATATAAAAGTAATAAGTATGTCGCCTCGCTCTGGAGAAACAAAACGAGACATTCGCGCCTTCTCCGGAAGAAAAATCTTTCTCTCCGCTTCTAACTGTTTATGGGGATTGCTGAAGTAGGCTTGTCGGCGTCAAGTGTCCCGTTTTGTCTCGGACATCATCTACCTCCTGTCATTCTCTTCGTCAGCCGCAAATATTGCTACCGTACTTTCTAGAACTGTCGGACGCGACGAAGCGCGGAAACTTTAAACCGTTCGTGCGCGCGTCTCGCGGGGAATAGCGCTACCACGTGACGTGGTGGAGAAGACCACGGTGCAAAAACCAGGTAAACCAACCACGTTAGACTGATATCTTTAAACCATTCTCTCACTCTGAATGTGCACGATGCATTATCTGGTTTTTGTCTCCGACGAGTCCGACCGACGCGGCGAATCCGAGCCTCGAATTCGCTTCGTGATCTTCATCATTAGTCGCTTCGTTGATTCGTACATGAAGACTCACCCATTTGAATGAACATTCCGTTGCACCGGCTGCGTGAGACCGCGATAGATCCTCGGAATATGATGGTCTCTGACCATCATATTCCGATAATTAAAAAGAAAGGAAGTAACGCGAATCCAGCTCTATTTTACACGTCGAACGTCCAGCGTCGACCGTTTGCTCTCAAACTCCAACGTTTCGCGCGTCCGGCGATCACGTTAAACGCACGCGACTCAACGCAACGTCACGTCCGATACTTCAGAATCCCTATGTGAAACTGTTCAACGTCCCCGAACAACGGACCGCGCGGCGGGGCAATAATAACAACAATCCGACGATGAGAGGTCACGCTCGGGACGCCGACAGGAAGCCGGGCAGACGGATGAACCAAAGGAATAACAGGCGACACCGGCCAATACTGGAGAGCAACTGAATTATTGACAAAATTTTTTCCTCCTTTCTCTGTAGAGCATGTACATTTTTACCCAGGTATATCAATATGGACGACAGAGAGAAAGGGGGAGAGAGGGAGAGGGAGAGAGAGAGAGAAGAAAAACGCGCAAAATATGTGAAAACTATGTATGTGTGTGTGTGTGCTGTATAATAGTATATAATTTATATATACTTTTTATGTACAAAATTAAATATATATATACACACGAAGAAAAATCCGCAACGTTTCGTTATGATTTTGTTTTTGCAAATAATACAAACAGTCACCAGACTATTTACTTCTTGGAGGATTCAATGTTTCGGAAAAAACAAATTTGAATGTCGCGAATTTTCCGTTGCGCATATATACGAGCCAAGCATCAATTTGTAAAAGAGAGACCGACGGTAATATTCGTTGTATAGAAAAATACATCGCTTTGAAGACATTCGAGGACGTAGGTCCGTTGTTAAAACATCCAATCTCTACTTTCCCACATTGATGGGCGAATTGATCCCCTTAAACACGCACAGAGAAAATTTATAAATTATAAAAGTCTTACATTACGCCGAGATATGTCTGGTCTAACAATCGACACTATAAACAGAAACCTCGATTTTCAGCGAGGTTCGATAATACTTTTATTGTGTTATTCTTAACTTAAATGTATATATATAAATGGGACGCGCGATATATATATATATATATATGTGTGTGTGTGTGTGACCGAAGGATGATGAGACGATGATTTTCAGGAATCGTACCGTTGTCGCGGGGATTCAATCGTTGATGATGGTGATGACTAATTTATGTTCCGGCCAAGAGAATGTCTTTGGCAATTGGATCTACAATGAAATAAATCAGTATACGTGAAACGCTATCTCAGTTGCATCGGTAAGGCCAAAGGAACACTTCAAAATCCTTGGCCGCTCAAATCTTCCAAAGAACGAGATTCTGAAGCACGACGTCGTAACAATGATCTAAAAGCGGTCTCAAACAACATAATCACCTTATCCGGCGTGTTCAAAACTTGGAATTCTTGGGCCATTTTTTCGTACAATTCTTCCGAGAGAAGCACCTGCAGCCACGGTCCTTGAAGGACATATGGCTTCTCCTTTGCGACTAAGGTGCCCGTCACCGACGGTGCTACTATCGTGACGGCCGAGTGGGACAGTATGGACTTGAAAGTGAAGTGCCTCCCGTGCATCACGCGGCCCCTGCAACGCCAACCAACATTGCATTGTTATTCGCCGGACGTCGCGCTAATGACGCTGTCGAGTCGCTTTACGACGGTGACAACCTTATCGCTAGTGGAAGCAACGAGCCGGCCTCGAGGTTGAACGTAAGATGCAGGCCGGACAAGACTTTAATACTGCCCTCATCTGCGTCCTGCTCGCATGGCGACAGTCTCTCCGTTTTCACCATCGGCTTCACGTCCTCCTCTCCCTCGTCGTCGTCGTCGGAATCGTCCCTTCGCTCTCTGTATCTCTCCACGTTCTTGTCGCCCGTAATCTGCACCCACCTGCAATATCATTGATACACATGTGTGTTTTATTAAGTCTCCCGATTCCTAGAAGACAATCGTTCACGAGGCCTGCAAGCTTGACATCTTGATCTTCATTACACTCACCAACATTTGGCGGACACGCCGCTTAAGTTCGAGCCGTCTTTCTCGATGCCGCGCTGTATCTTCTCCGCTATGGAGGGATCATTCTCCATAATGGAGTGCATTCTCCTCATGTCCGTGATTAACCAAGGGCCGCACTCCGGCGCGCTCTTCAGCAAATTAACAACACCCAGACCATTCCAGTGCTGAGCCGCCTGCAATTCCTCAGAGGTGACGCCGACAATCTGAACGAACGAGACCTGTTTGCAAAAGCAAGAGTGGTACAGTCAGTGATTCGGCATCTATTGAATCTGGTATCCGTTCTGCTTACCAATCGGCCCGCGATTAAGAGATTAAAGGCTAAGTGCAGCTGTTCAGCGGGTGATTTTAATATTAGATTCATCCGATCGTATCTTCAAGTTTAACAAACAACGCGTCCAGACGTTCGCACGGGTTTAAATCTTTCTCCATATACCTCGCCATGGGGCGTGGAAATCGACACTGGGAGCTGCGGGTCCCTGCCCATCAAGATCTGAGTGATGCGACCGCTTTCGCCGTTCAGCGGAGCGTGCCAAGAGACGTGGTCGCCCGGCATCACCGTGTTTCCGGAACTGAAGACATACTTGGCCAATAACTGCAACATGTTCGCCGGCCACGTGGGCGGCGTCGTCTCGCCCCTTTCGCGTGCCAGCCGGAAGGTGAACTCGAAGCCGAACCCGCTAGGACGACCCGGGCCATTTTTAGGATGTAGCCGGCCGTCTCCGTGCAAATCGGACAATCCGAAGCTGCGTTTCAACAGATCAAATGCTAGATGAAGCGAATATAACGTGTGTGAATCTCTCTTTCAAGGAGAGATCGCAGTGCGACGTAACGTCTGAAATAAATTTCAACTCGTGAGAATACGCATCATATTCAGCATCAGACACGTATTCTCTTCCAAACCTCGTTATGTCACCCAGAATTAAACACAACGTCATTAAAAAAAAAAGAAAAAAAAGAGGAGAAAAAAAGCTACACGTGTGGCGCGCTGGGAAAGTGACTCATACAGTCGCGCCGCGAAAGTATTTCGTAGTTTCAGTCAATGGCGACGTATAATTAGACGACGCAGACGAAAAAGGGGAAGTCCGGCGCTTCTATTTCCGACGTGCCGCGCTTTAAACGACTTTGTTCTTCCTGCACCCTATGCGTTCCCTATATATAGAGAAACGAGTCGGAGTATTGGGACAGCTGGCTTCGAAACTGAAGAAGCGCGAGGGTCGCCGCCGGTGCGGTGGGAGAAAAAAGCGGCACCCTTTGGCGGAAGGTCATTCGTCATTCGTCATTCGGCGCACAGATTCCGATAGGATATCCGAGCGAAGGCGAATCGCTCGCCTGCGCACGTCAAGCATCTGCCATCGCGTCAGTTTGCGCACCGATTAAATTTAGCCGAATACACGCGGCTTCTGCAAACACTTTCATCCCGATGAGTTTTTGGATACCACGTGTCGGGGTGTTCAATCGGAAAATTCGTCCTCTGACGAATTACCAGAAGATCCCCGTGACTCATCGAGAGAAAAAAATGCTGCAACCTTCCCGTGACAGAGAAAGGAAGCGGAAGAAAGGGAGCGATTTTCCAACCAAGGGCCGGTTGTTCCAACTTCTTGCTACGTTAACTGATAGTCAAATCATGTTTGTCTTTGTTTCTCCTTCAACTTAGACAAAGACAGACATGACATTAGATGATTTAACCAATCAGTCAATTTACCAAGAAGTTGTAACAACCGGCCCTAAATTACTTCGTGGATTCCTTCGCGTCTGCCAAATCGTGGAGAACCTAACTGACGGATCTCAACGAGATCTCCAGAGACATTCTCTTCGCTCTTCGCGAAGACGCGCTCCTCGGCAGCTCGAAACGTGTCTGATGTCCGACAAGACAGATAGAGCGACGACTTGTCTTGGAACAGCCCGCGGAGAATCCGCGAGAATTCTTACCTGATGTAGTGCCAATGTGGAGGTACTCCGAGTTCGGGACATCCTGGACTGGCGTACATACTGATATAATCGAGGGGGTCGGGTCCTCCCAGCCTGCGGGGAAAACGCGAGAAAAGTTCGGATCAGCTGACAGGACATCCGGTTTTACATGCGCGTGAAGGGGGGCTAAATATAGTCTATGTAATCTCCGTTTCTTCACGAAGGGAGGAGCGATAAAATGACTTTCTACGAGTGTTCCAGATCCTTACGCACCTCAGCAATATTTTCACGTTATTAAGTCGACGAAAATTCAATTAATCGCGATAAAATGAGTGCCGATACCCGGCACGGTAGCCGGAGGAAAATATTTCCACGAACAGTCAACACACGTAACGCGCGCAGGACGCGAATTAATGAAATGTCCAAGAAAATGATTGCAAGCGCAGCAACGCTTTTGAAAAAGGCCGGTTCGCGAGGCGGTTCGCCTCGTGAAGCAGCCGGAGTCGTCGTCGCATCCAGCTCGTAAATTAATTGTTTACGACTACCTGGCAGGACGAGAGAGTACCAGAACCTGGCGGGGTTACCTGCACGACGCGGAACAAACGGTCCCTCCCGCACTTTCTCCCGTGCGAAAACGCAACGCGACTGCACTGCGCCTGGCGTCGTGGAGACTTACGTGCTTACCAATATTTCACAACCGCTGTGACTGTCAGCGGGTTACACTGGTCGGGATAGATCTGCCTGCAGAGGCTGTGCAGGGCGTCCAAGCCCGGAGCTTGCGGCGACGGTGCCTGGATCGGTGGCAGTGGATGATGATGATGATGATGATGCTGCTGTTGCTGCTGCTGCTGCTGCTGCTGGTGATGGCCCGGCAAGAAACATCTCGACAGGTCGTCGTGCTCGCGCATGTTCGCGCCGTACATAAATCCACCGTGGATCCGCAGAATCGCGTGCTCGCCACGCCGAAGGCACTTTGTTTACGACTCAGGCACGCATTCGCAACACGACACGCACGCAAACGCACCACCAGCGTCAGCGGCCACTGACGAGACAAAAGCACGATGATCGGCCGTAAACAGGTATCGCGTAGATAAGGGAGATGGAGCAACAGAACGGAAATTCCAGGCGGACGCGTGGCGCCTCTGCAGGCGTTCTCGGGTAGATCGTGGAATCTACCGTGCTCTCGTTTTATCCGCGTTCTCCGACACTTCTCGCACCTGAAACGAAAAAGAGTGCACGTTAGAGGCGCAAGAGAGCGAGAGGGACAGAATCGGTGATGAAGTTCAGTGCGCGAGCGCGGCGGGCGCGGGTGATGTGCCTGTTCAACAGGTTAGAAGTGCATGCAAATTGCAGGGTGTACCGGCGCCGTTAGACGCGATGTAATCGAACTGAATTAGACTGCGCGCGACGTGAAGAAAAACTTTTGTCGGTACTCGTCGGTGATCCTGCGATACACGCGCTCAGCTTCGTTGCTGGATACATGTGCAAATATAACCTTAATGTTCACTAGATTATTTATACGTACATATCTCACTTGTCGATTGTCATTTCAGGTTCGTTAGACATGCCCGGTTGTGTGGCCGCGTGGTGCACGAATTCCTCCAGCAAGGGATTCAAGATGTGTAACTTCCCGCGAAACAAGGAGAGACGAGACGCTTGGGTGAAGAATATGAATCGGCAGAACTGGTCGCCAACGCCGCATTCGGCTTTATGCGAAGTATACACGTGTGCATGTATTTGAATGTTAAATTCATGCGGACGTTCATGACCTCGGATATTGACGAGAGTTGAACCTTTAGGTACACTTTGCATCAGATATGTGGGAGAAGATACGGATAGATGGTAAGAAAAAGTTAAAGGCTAACGCTGTACCCACAATTTTTGTCACAAAATGTATGTACCTTGTACTGACTGGCACAAATGAGTCTTCAGTGAAGAAAAAAAATATCCTAGACTCAGTGTCTATATTGAGAAGAAAATCAAGATGTCCCACAAAGAAAGGTAAGATGGATAAATAACAATACTAGTTTTGCAAAGAAAATTGAATCCAAAGAAAATATTGACTCGCAATGTTCGCTCTGTAACAGACAATGGATTGCAAAAGGAATGTGATAGACAATTGCATAGAAATCAAGTAACAAATAATGAAGAAGCTAACAACAATAATGAATCAGAAAATGCTTACGGAAACAACAAGGAGAAATTGGAAAAATCGGAGTGTATATCACAAGATTCGGATATCTACCTGATGCTATGAACAATGGATTTTAATGCAATTGTTGGAAGAAGAATAGAACTCTCAAATAAAAGGAAGCTGTTGTGAGAAGCAACAAAGGTGCAGCATAAACTGAAGAAACTGAAGGTACTACAGCTATACACAGCTGGAGAGGTTGTACCGGAAGTACTACAACCATGCACTGTGTGCAGTTACGTATAGCTGAAGAAAAAAAAAACTGTAGAAAATCATCACCTTTAAATGATGCATTGTATGTGAAAGTGTTTATGAACTATTTAAAGTGAAAACCAAAATATTAGAATAGAATATTAAGTGACAAAATATAGGAAAGTTCCATTGTGTTGTAATTTCTCTCTCTTTGCACATAGTTACAAGCTCTAAATGTCGCAGATACCTTTGGTTTGAATTATCTGTCCCCACCGATATTTTCCAATATCGTTAATTTCCACCAAATACAAATATCACGATATCACTCATAAAGAGTAATACTTGTGCAAAAGAATGCAGTACTGCGATATTAACCATAGTTCCTTCCTCTTGCACTATCATACGCCACAGTGATATCTGTGATAATACCCGGCGATATCTTCGGGTCCAGCTTACTGGATGCGCCACGTAGTTTCAGGACGCGCGCTAATCTTCGTGCGTTCAGTCCGGCGAATCAGAGCGCTCGGTTAACCCGCAAGTGGCGCACACCACGTTCCAAAAGAGTGAACGGCGAGGGGGCGGAGGGGAAGTAAACGCCGGCGGCGTAGAGCGAACGGTTCCGAGCTGTCGCAACGGTACTTCAGTTCAGAGACACACGTTTCGCGGCTCGCGTATGCTCACGAGAGCCAGTTCGTAGCCAGATTCGGCCGGCAGCAGCTGCGGTACCATTGCACTACGCGCAAGCGTGACTCGGAATTTACAACATGGCGGAGCGCAGGAAAAGCAGGAAGCGCAAAAACGTAAGCGTTGCATATGGCACGGACTCGCGTGTATTCGCACGTACTTGCTGTGCACGTTCAGGATCACGAACGGTCGACACGAAGAGCGACGCACGTTGTCACGCACATTCGCATCGCGACTTCACGACCTGGCGATATGTGTCATCGGCACGCCGACGAGCGCGCTGTTCCAGATGACGTAGACAAACAGGAACACCGCTCGCGATCTGCTCGCGTCGGAAAATCACGAGTTACCTGACATTCCTCTTCGTGTCAGTCCGATTCGCGCGAGCTACGTACGACGTAATTCCATCTAGTCGGTCTCGATTCTCCTTGATCTTCATTTGACGCGAGTTTTTGTTATTTGTTGTGACAGGAAATAGCCAGTTTAGAGCCTAAGGTCGCTCCGGACAAACCATCCAAGGAGGAATACTCGGTGGCCAAATGGATCCGCAATAATGTACCATCGAAAAAGACCAAATTCGATAGAGCTCACAATGTCGAGTATTTCACTGGGTCGCGGGCCGTCGATGCCTTACTGGAAAATTCACCCTGGAGCTCTGTATTCGAGAACCGTAAACAAGTCTCCCAGTTCCTAGACCAGATGTTGAGGCATAAGTTCTTTCACCGAGCAAAGAAGGTGGTGATATCAGAGGAGGAACTCAATAAGATGCGAGGTATCAAGAAGAAGACTAAAGATCCAAAAGATGAGAAGAAAGAAGATAAGGAGAAGAAGGAAAAGGAGAGAGAGAAAGAAGATTCCAAAGAGAGCAAAGACACAGTTGTGATAAAGGATGAAAAGGATGATGAGAGGGCTGACGATCAAAAGAAATCTAAGAAAAAGCCAAAAGTAAATGCAGAATAATCTTCCTATGTTGATTACGTATTCTTTACTTAGTAACTTTATATTCAGTTCATAATGAAAGAGAAACAAATACCTTTGACTGTTGCAGGTAAGACTAGAGATGCACATGGAGCAATGCTTTGTAGACTGCAATGATGCATATGTGTGGATATATGAGCCAATACCAGTGTATTACTGGTTCTTCGGCACACTTGTAGTCTTAGGAGCAACAGCAGTCTGCCTCTTCCCGCTGTGGCCGTTGACTATCCGTCACGGAGTGTATTATCTGAGCATTGCTGCTGCAGGATTCCTTGTATTTATATTAGCGTTGGCAATTATCAGAATGATTGTATTCTGTCTTCTGTGGGTACCCACATTAGGTAGATGCCACCTGTGGCTACTGCCTAACTTAACGGCCGATGTCGGCTTCTTCGCATCTTTCTGGCCGTTATATCAGGTTGGTGCAGTTCTATCTGTTCTGCCACCGCTCGTCACGGCGAACATATAAATTCATCTAACGCAAGAATATGCTTACAGTATGATTATTATGGTTCTACGTCCAGTAGTGACAAAAAAGGTAGTAAAAAGAGAAAAAGAAAAGACAAAGATTCAGATTCTGAGGATGCGGCGTTGATTCAGTCGTAAGTGTCACAAGTTATTAATTGGATGTACAGCTGGTGGTAAGAGAGCCATTCGTCATTGAATGTTGGGTACGATCATTTAAATCTTGGCTGAAGACTAAGATTTTTGAAGCTAAGATTTAAATTATAGCATCCGATATCTATCAACAGTTTCCATCAGCCTTTTATTCTCACTGATACCGGTTGTTTACAAAAAACCTTCAATATCTTTCTTTTAATTGGCTGGATGTATATTTTGAGTGAAATATCTTCAACATTGTGTTGTTTTGTCTTCAGGGAGGAGAAATCCGAGGAAACGCAGGAGGAAACGCAGGAGTCACCCAAGGAGGAGACGCAAGTAGAGGAATCATTGTCCAACACGGAAAGAAAGGACTCGTGCGACTCTGTTGAGGCAGAGGAAGGTAGCGAAGAAGGTTCGGAGAGCGAGAAATCGAACACGGGTCGAGACTTTGTTATGGTTTAAGGTCGAGAGGATGCTGGGTAATAGACAGCTTCACGTTTGCTGAAATAAGCAGCTCTTAATTGTCGCATTAATAATCACTAAGATCGATATATGCTTACGTTCGAACATTAATGTGCAATTTTGAAATTGTCGGGGATATTTCGGTGAGCGGAAGCGGTTTACAGTAAGAGCGTCAACAGATCGCGTCATCCTAGCGTATTGAAATATCAGTCGACAGGCAAATTTAACCCATCAACCGCCGAATATTTATTTGTTATTCTATTATCTCGATTACTCGATATCTCGTCTGAGCTATCTAATCGAAGATAGAGAAAATAAAATTCGTTAAGGTCCAGCAGGTTGGCAGACCGTGGCAGTTGGATGGATCATGAAATTCGACCGTAGCAAATTCTTCAGATTTGTTGCATTTGAAAGAAGAGAGGATATGTGCAGATTCACGCAAAATGGAAAGAAATATAGAGATAATAATATAATACCGGAAACTCGAGTCTAATTGGATATTACATATTTCTATATTCTATACAGAGTTGCTTCGACTTGTACGTATCTCCTTTTCTTTCTGTTGATCTGCAAAATCTCCGAGCCTTCGTAACATTTTTAACGACTGCATTTAAGTATGTTTGCGAGCGAATGGGAGAAAGGAAAAAAGGAAAGGTCGATTGTATGATTCTCGGCGCATGAGATTATATCTTGCGGCGGCACGTGTTGTAAAGTACTGTCTGTAGAAATACGATTGTGACAAAGCGTGTTTTATTCTACATATATGTGTAATACGAGGAGAATCATATTACTTCTAGACGCGCAAGCGCGTTTTCTCGAGGGTACGTCAGTTTCCGTTGAATAAATTGCAATACTCGTTCGAAATCTTCGATCTCTCAACAAGCTCAACCGGTGCAAGAGTGGGAGAGAAAAAGAAGAGCATAGTTATAGGTGAAATCCATCATGTTCTCCCATTTATATATGAATTTACGTCCCTCGGGGGATATCAATTAGCTGGAAGAGTGAAATCTTTACGGGTACAAACTTCGACGATGTCTCCGTCGTTCGCCCTGTGTCTAGCGCGAGTTCCTTTTTAGCAGAGAGATGAATAAGTCCAACCTTACGAAGGAGTTTATTCTCCGATGTTTAATATGACAGATTGTAATTTATATTACGTGTAATTTCCAAATAATACTTAGCGTTATTTTTATTTTAATTCGACGACATAACGTACGAACATCTTTCGTGCCGATGTGAATATGCCACAGCCCCCCCTTCCCCCCCCCCATGATTTTACTTGTATTTCGAAATAGAGAATAAAATAAAGCGTTATCTATAGATAGAATAATCGTTAACGTAAAATGCATGCTGACATCGCGTCATCATGGATAGCTGGCCTTGCAGATGATCTCGCGCAGCATCGCGTTGCACATAGCCGCGTACGGGTTCAGGGCGACCAATTGCGACCTGGCGAAGCTCGAGCCGGCCTTGGCCGCTCGGACGAAGTCCTCCTTCGCCTTTTCCTCCTGCTCCATCCAGCGATAAAGGGCACCGCGCTGACAGAGCGCCTGGACTCCGACCTTTCCTTTCCCTTCGCTCAGTTCCACCGCCAGGTGCAGGTCCTTCAAGGCTTCTAAACGAAAGAATTTCACTTTTCTCACACAACTCTCTTCGTGTGTATCTGGAGACGTGCGTGCGCGCGATATCGAGATACCTTCGTGCCGATTTGCCAAACGAAACGCTTGCGCCCTGTCGTTCAAGATCGCCGGCGACTTGGGTGCCTCCTTCAAGGCTTCGTCGAACAGTCGAAAAGACTCGTCGAAGTTCTTCGCTTCCGCGCAGACTATCGCCCTCTTCACGATGTCCAGCACTTGCGGTCCCAAGTGGTCTTCCTCGAGAGCACCCGTCGTCTCTGAAAGAAAACATTCAGAAGTATCGTTAGAAAAATATTAGCAGAGACGATGTCGGATAAAAGCGTCTTGCTCGCGCCGATGCGTGTGCGATTCGCTCATACTCGTACGCATTTTACAGAGGACTGCGTAGTGCGACGAGCGCGAAATTCCACGGATCATTTTCTTCTTCCATTTATAATGCGCGGCGCAACCTTGAGAGTCGCACGATAACAGGAGAATTTATCTGTCATTATGTCGCGCGGTGGTTTCTTACATATTCATGACGATCCGGATTTCTCGTGCGAGAGCGAATCGCCGGAGAGCGCGCTTTGTGCGACGGACGAGTGCGGTTAGCCACGAGCCTTAAGCGCTCGATGATTTTTCGAGGGAGATCTCGCAGCGTCTGCGGTCTGAATGTGTCTCCCATTATTGTAACGAATGTCTCAAGATGCGCAATCTAATGTACCACCTATTATAGTAATCATTCTCGTGTTGTTATCGAATCAATGTTATTGAACAATTATCGTGTTGTCATTGAAAGTATTCTATTGTGAAACTTTATTATATATTAAGCTCAACAGGTGTTTACAGCATTGAGCTCTCCGAACGAGTTGTTGCTTGAAACTTGTCTCTAAGAAGTAAAATACTTTGATCTGAATTTAAAATCGGATTTGGATTTTGCAGTTGAATCTCACTAAAAACCTGATTCTCCTAAATTGAGTCGTATGACACACGTGACATTGTATTTCCAATTATAATTTAACTAAAAAGTCCACGTCTAATTCTCTCCAAGTCCAAATCTAAGACGCGTCGTGGCCAATCCTTTCTCTTTCTCCCTCTTTCTCTCTCTCTCTCCTCTCTCTCTCTCTCTCTCTCTCTCTCTCGGAATCACATACCAAGTTCCTCCGGAAAGTCGGACAAGCCGAGCGGCTGAAGAGGATCGAAAATGCTCGTCAAGACAGCTCTGTCGGCTTCGCTGAGTCCCTCCATGATATCGACTGGAATCTTTCCGTCCGCTTCTCATCGACCATGCACTCGATGGAAACTTGTTTTTGTTTGTCGTCTCCACGGTGAATTAATCGTATTGCGTCACGCGACTAATAGACCGATCCGGAATGTCGTCGAGCAGGCGTGGATTACTGGACGGTCGCACGGGAGTTCCACTTTACATACGGACACCAAGGAGCAGGATCGTAGGTGTAGTAGATACTGCCGATCGGTAGTCGGTGGCTACCAGTCAACGGCGACCGGTAGCCGATAGCCGGTCGATTACGCGAATTTCGAGCGAGGAAGCGTGAGAGAATCTCGCCTCACCGCCAGCGCAAGGTGGTGGTTCCGGTATCGAGCGCCGATTATAAATCTTCACGCGCGCAGCTGGGTCTTCCTTCTCCTCCTCCTCCTCCTCCTCCTCCTCCTTCGGCGGCAAAGCTGCCGTTGCCGGGAGGCGCAGCACGTGGTGGTTGACAGGAAAAAAATCCCGGGCAACTCTCCTAATCGCGATTAATTCATTTCAATTAACATTCGGCGATTTATCTCGCCGCACGCGAGCCTCGCTGCTCGGGTGCGTGACCCGGCAAAAATGCCGGGTCACCGCGTGTCGAGCAGGCTCTGGCCGGTTTTATTCATTTCGGGAAACCCTCGTAAATTAGGAGCCGTGTGAGCGAGAGCATCCGGGAAACGTCCGCCGCGCCGCTGTCCGCGAGCGATCGCTGAATTTCCCGCGCCGCGTTTACGATCGTAACAGTAAACGTGCGATTTAACACGTTCGCTAACCGCGCTTAGACTGAAAGTCGCTCGCTGGTGCCGGCGCTATATTTTCGCTACTTAATATGACGCATGCCTGCACTTATGCGCACTTGTGCGCGTAAAGTGCATTAGACATACTCGATATTTCACCTAATTTGTATCGCACACGCATGTCGCACAATTACGACCCTATTAGTCACGCTATTAGTAAACGCGTTGCAGCGGGTCGTCTCTGCGGATTTCGAAGGCGACTCGCGAGACGCAAGGTGCTGCTAAGGCGTGCATGACTGCACTCTCGTGCAACCGCTCGTATGTCTTTTTTATATCTTTTCGCGTCATCTGAGGCTCGGTGGTCCGACATCTGTTATATCTAAAATCACCTGTTATGGTGGCCGTGCTTGAATACACATTCCATTAGCTATTATTGTCTACATTTTGTTCGCTTTCTTTTGCATTTTTCGTCAATACTCCGAATGCCGTTTATGTATGATAAATCCTTACCTCTATTCGGATTCTTAGCAGCGTTGCACCGTTCAGTGAAACGAAAGGATGAAAACGCGAAGCCGGGACGCACCGTGGACTCCATTTTTCCTTTTCTTTCACTCTCATTACCGAACAGGCGCGCTAGCGCTCATAGCCAACGTCGCACGTCGGCCAATTACGTAGTTTTCCATGAAGATCGACGCGGCGCCCTCCTCCTCTTCGCGCACTGACATCCCCCCATGCCGTTCCTCCGCTCCTCGTTATACCGACGCTCAGCGGGGCGCCGCGATTTTTCGCAGTTTCTTCGGGAACGACGACGCGCGACGCCGCGATGCGCGTCCCGCGACTTTACCGTTACAGGGGACTGTTGAACGGCTCTGTCGGCGTCCTCGGCGTTTTCCCACGAGCGAAGGTGCCGCGAGGAAGCGCGACGACGAAGGATTTTCCTCGTCACGGAAGCCGAGCGCGGCCAACTCCAAGCGACTTCTCCGGCCGAGCTCCCTGGGATCTCGTCGCAGCTTCACGCGAGGAACGCGACCGTGACAGATATCGCATTCTCTCACCCTGCAGCCGCGGCCATGCCTCCCCCTGAAGACCATGTCGAACGCGAGAATCGTGACCCAGGATTCGGACCATGTAATTGCCGCCCCTCTCCCTCCACCTCGGCGGACTTTTGACTTTGACTCGTTCTCCGGGTCCGGCATCGGGTTCAAAATCTCACGTGGATCCGTATCGTAGATCAAAGCCGAGCAACGTGCGATCTCTCTCGCGCGCGCGCGCGCAACAGCCACTCTTACGGGCCGCGTCCACGAGGACGCGGAGGTGGGTCGCTCGTGAGCGCGCCTTGGACTGATCCATAAATCGCCTATCGCGCGTCATCGCGGTAATCGCGAGCGTGTCGGCTGGAGTGTCGACAATTACACCGAGAGCCGAAGCAATGTTCGGCGTTCGTGAGTGTAATCGCGTATAGCGGGATGATTGCCAGCCAGGAGAAACACTTTTGCAGCGAGCGCTGCCGCGGCGTTAGCACGGTAACAATCTTGTACGCTTATCGTTACCGCTACTACTGTTCTGTCGAAGCAGCGAGATACGATCGACGTCGAAAATGACGGTAATTGAAGCGAGATTAGCCATTTTGGTTCTCTCGGTGTAGCAAGGCGCGTGACGCGAGAGTGCTGCGAGCGATCCGTCGCGATATCGCACGCTCTCGCTCTCGATACGACGCGACGCGACGCGCCGCGACGCGACGCGACGCGGCCTCGGTGGCCGCGAAAAAACGCTCGCTTCGACACGCATTACAATACACACCGCGGGTCCCCCGTGTGTCGTAATGGAATAAATATTTCATTCGGCACGTTCTCGGGCCTACGAGCGGGAGAGAAGGAGAAAGAGACAGAGAAAGAGTGGGAACGCAGGCAAAGCGAGCAGCGCAGCAGCAGCCAGCACACGCCGGCGCGGCGCTTTTTCCTCTTGAGCGCAGTGGCCAAGTGCAGCGCGTTTGCGTCCCTCAGCTCGCGCGCGCGGGGCCGAAGGGCCCCGTCACGACGGCGAACTTAACGGCCCATAATTCATTGCCGACGTATAATAAATATCGTTAGTCCGTCGTGAGCGAGCGTAGACACGCGGAGAGCGAGAGCGGCCGGGAGAGAGCCGAGCCGAGATTTTAAATTCTCGCGAGAGACGTCCATCGCGCCGTCCTCCTCTCGACGGCCCCCGTGTGTCGACATCGCGGCTCTCGTCGACGAGGACTCTCGATGATATTCTCGTCCCGTCGAGCTGATACCTTCGGTAGAGCTCGCCGTCGCGATAGCAACGGCACTATGCGCGCCGCACGAATCGATATCGACTTCACGAACGAGCAGCGCGAAGGACGATTCCGCTTCACCCACGGCTCTTTCCTGCGTCCCACGAAGGTAGACTTCACTGAACTTTTCCTCGTTCACGGATGTCGAAGACATCCCCTCGATCGGTCCGCGCCTAGTCGACCTTGGTGTGCTCTTCTTGTCGACTGACGCCGGTCGTGCTTGACGGGACTCGACGAATCGAATCTCAAAGTGAGAAAAAGCCTGATAAAATATAAGTCGCCAATAATAAAACGTGTTTTTCGTTTTACGCGTGTAAAATCGAGACGACCGTCACAAGACGGAGGTCGAACGAAACCTTCTTCTTTTCTCTCCCTCTCACACTCTTTCTCTCTCTCTCTCTCTCTCTCTCTCTCTCTCTCTCTCTCTCTCTCTAAACTTCTCGGAATGAAATTTCACTCGAAGAATAGAATGACCACCGAGTGGTCATTCTTCAAATGATTTTCCACCTATACAAACGAAACTGAGCAGTGAATCTGTCGTAGTTCACCATCGCAAGATCATACTCGTTCACACAAAGTCAGAATCCGCTCGAAGCTTGAGGCGAAACACTCTTCGCGACTTCGAGCGGTAGAATTTCCCTTCCAGCAGAAATACCGCCACTTTCCATCCGTTTTAAAGCGTCACTTCACTCTGAAAAAAAAAACACAGAGTTCGAACCGCGAGTCAGACAGCGCCGGTTCGATATGCTGCACGCGGAGGAGCGGGCGAATGAATGAGTGAGTGAACGAGCGTTCGGGCGGCCCCGTTGCGAAAAATCAGCCAAGGACGAATATGCGGCTAATAATGCAAATTGGGACAGCGCGCGTTTAATTATAGCGGCTCTCGTCGCGCGGCGTAGACTCGCTCGCTCGCTCGCGACGGCTCGGTCGCGCAGGCTCGTTTTTCGGAGCGCCGCGCGGCGTCGAATTTATGGGACATCGCGCGCTATATGCATTTATGCATGATATTTATGGTTATAAGAGGACAGCCCTTTCGTGCGCTCGCGGTACACGCCTTCCTCTCGTCGGCTACCCCGATACCTCGCGGTCGAGCTTTCGCGGCCTTGGCGGTCTAATAAAAGTTCTCTTGAATAATGCGCGCCGCTTCGTGTATCGACGTGCGCGAAACACGCGGCGCGGCGCGGCGCGACGCCGAGCGCATCGCGTGCCGGCCGGCGCGCATTCGATTTATTCCCGTACGAAAATCCCGCGGGAATGCTGCATTATCGTTATTACCGCTCGTGGAGTCGAGCCAGCCAGCGCCGTGCTTAGGCTCGCGTTAGGCTCGAGTCGCGACGAAGATGGGATTAATACGACGAGATTGTTACGATCGCCGGCTCTCCGCTCTGTGCTTTTCGCACGGGAAGCCCCAGGTAGAACAGAAAATCGTGATAACATCAAAATGACATCAAAATGACAAGAAAATGACCGAGTCACGATGGAATAATGAGTTTTCCTCATCATTTTGACGTCATTTTGATGTCATCGTGATTTCCTATTCTGCCTGAGGCGCGATCCTAGTTCGCTTCGTCGATGCTTCCCGCTCTCGATGGTATTGATTAACGGTCGTTTAGACCGTCTCCGCGAGGAGGATATGCGCGGTCCGGCCATTCGAATCCGTCGGCCGCTCTTCTGGTCTCGATTAATCGGCCCTGATAGCGCCGCTGGCCTATCGCATGCGCGCGTAATTTCCTTAATTCCGCGTTTTCGGTCCCGTCCGACCGAGTATTCCACGCACGAGCCAGCTGAATGATCGTCTCGGAATTTTACGAGATCGTTATGTGACGCAGATGCGTCTCCTCCACCTATGCGCGACGACCGCAGTCTCTCTCTCTCTCTCTCTCTCTCTCTCTCTCTCTCTCTCTCTCTCTCTCTCTCTCTCTCTCTCTTTCTACTTGCCATCCAGCTCGAGAGCGAATGCGCCGCGCGGTCCGATGGAATTTCAAATGAGGGTGCGGTTGCGCGTACGAAATTCAGTCAGGATGAGTTTTCGTCAGGACGCGCGTCCGCATAATTCGAGGATCGCCACGAGGGCTACATGTCGCGTTGCACACGACGAAGCAGCAGCGAAAGCATCGCGACGAGAAGAGGACCAGCTAAGAGAGGCAGGCGGGGGACAAGGGAGACGGAGAGAGCGAGGGAGGGAAGGGGGAGAGAGAAGGATCGAGGAGACCGGCAGAGAGGAGTCGACGGGCCCGAAACAAGGCCACCAAAAAATACCCCGCACGACCAACCACCGCGGTGGTTTGCGGTTACCGCAAATGCCGAGGTGCAGCGCGAAAAAAAGGACTCTCCTTTTCGCCTCCTCCGTTCCTTCTCCTCCTCCTCCTCCTCCTCCGCCTCCGCGGTCCCGCGCGTCCGTTCCGCTCGTCCTTAGCGTTATCGCCCGCCTCGGTCGTTCCTTCTCTCGACGCCCGCGAGAGGATCTCCTCTCCGGCGAGCGCGAGCGTAGACAGTCGGATTTATATTCAAATGAATCGCGCTGGAAGCCTCGATTTATCGACGCCCCATCGAACCCCGCGTACTACACTGTGCGAGGGAGCAGAGGGCGGCCGAGGGGGAGGAAAATCAAAGGGTTAGGTTGGGAGAGAGGAAGGATGCGATCCCGAGGAATCGATCCTCGCCAACTCGCACGACTGAGTAATCGCTGCTCGGGGGCTGTGTTTTCTTTCTTCTTCTTCTCTCTCTCTCTCTCTCTCTCTCTCTCTCTCTCTCTCTCTCTCTCTCTCTCTCTCTCTCTCGATCTGTCGGTCTCTCGCAACGAGGGTCGTGGATTATGTAAGAGGCCACCTCTTCCTCGAGAAGATCATCATTTTTTTCGTTGTTTTTCTTACGATATTTAATTATACGCTCGCGTGTGCAACGTGTTAAAACCAACCGGCGAACCGTCGGGAACGTTGCGGCCGTTATTGTCGTCCCGAATGTATTCACGACAACGCGAGCAGAGAACATCGTCCTGAATCTCCAGGATCGTCCCGGAGCGTATCGATATCGCGGCGCGATGGAAGTCCCGCGGACGTGGAGTTTTTCGCAGGCGCAATTATCGACACGACGATGTCCTCCCTTCGCGCCGTGCATGCCTTTATTTAGCTTTAGTTCGTCGAAACCGGTTGCAAGCGACTCCTCTCCTCTCTCCGAGCTCGAGAAAGAGAGAGAGAGAGAGAGAGAGAGAGAGAGAGAGAAAGAGAGGGGGAGCCGTGCCACAACTTTTAGGGTTCCCCTAAGGCGCAGGAAGGAATTTCGCGCGGTCGAATGAAGCAGCATCTCGAACCGGCCGTTTCTTTCAGCCGGAAATCATCACCGAGATAACGCCGCAGCCCGCCCGTAATAATTATCAGCCGGCGATTCGACTCGGATAAAAAATTATTTATACGTTCGTCGAACTCGGAAGAGCTCGAGAGAGCAAGAAAAAGAGAGAGAGAGAGAGAAAGAGACGCGGGTCACCATTTTATAAGTACAACACAAGACTTCCTTCTCCCTTTTTTCCCCTCACCCTGAGATCGCGCCAATCTCTTCCGACAATGACAGATAAGTTGGGGACCGCTCAATTTTCCATCTGCTGTGTCTCAAGCGGCACGCAGAAAGGAATCAAACGTGTCAGACGCGTCGAACGTCGGACGAAGAGGAACGTTCGCGGCGAACCTTCGGTGCGATCTTCCGCGAAGTCGATTCCGAATTCTTTCCGTGCGGCGGGAGAATTCCGCGTCCCTTTCGGAAGTATCGAAAAATTCGGTCAGGGTCGATCGGGATCGATCGACTGAGCGCCGTCTGGCCGGCCTAATTGCCCTTTCTTTTGCGGCCTGTAATTTTCCTTTCCGCCTGTCGCGCCAGGCGAGCGCGTCCGGAGCGCGCGTCCGAATACGCAACGACACGACCGCGACGCGACGAAACGAAACGCCTCGCGCTAGATCGCGTGGGCGGCTTGCGTCATTAAGGGGTAGTAACTTATATACGGCGCGGGAATGACTTCAGCTTTGGCGGAGAAAGTGGCCGCGGGTGTGGCCACCGCGCGGCGGTCGCTACCACCGGCAGAGAGAGAGAGAGAGAGAGAGAGAGAGAGAGAGAGAGAGAGAGAGAGAGAGAGAGAGAGAGAGAGAGAGAGAGAGAGAGAGAGAGAGAAAGAGAGAGACAGCCAGACATACACGCTCCGTGAGGAGTCGTTTCCCGATCCTCTCCTGCAACGCACCCGACATTTCCCGGCCGGCCGCGAGAATCGCCTAGCGGTATTTTCGCGCGCGGTGTCGCGAATCAGCGACGTTCGTCGGCGGCTCGCTCATTAAGGAAACACCGCGCGAATGCAGCGTAGCGGTAATGCGATGGGGACGATACACCGGTAGCCTGTCCGGCTACGTGGAGAACACGAAAAACGTATTATTCCGCCGCCGGCGCGGATGGCATCCGCAGGGATGAAAGACACCGACACGAGCGTGTCATACCGCGCGAAAAATGCCTTCCTCTGAGTTCGCGCGATCGGAAATACGGACGAAGAAGAATTTATACTTCATCAATCACGTTATCTCTTTAGAGATGATTATCCTCATTTACTCGATTCGTCAAAAACCAACTCGATTGCACTCGCCGGAGACATGATTGACACAACGTTGAAACGCTACGAAGAGAGCATTCCAGAAGAATGCTGCCGTTGTAAAAGAAAGAAATAAAATAAGAGATGCAGAAAATGATTTACCCGATTAAACGCACGATCTTCCGATGATTGTCGGGTGATGTTCTCCGCAGTGTGTCTCCGCCGATCGTCACAGACCCTCACAGACCCGGGGCGATCCGGAGATTCTATCTTCGGCTTTTCGCCGGCCGCCGCGGCCGGCCGGCAGGACGAGCGAAAAATCTCGCACTCTTCTTCGCGTGACACGCGCGTTCAATCGCACGTGGGTGCACGCGTCGCACGTCACAGACCGACGGCGACGGTCGTCCGCGGTGCACACGTACGCGGCACGTTCGGTAGCCGCGCCGATCGAACCCACCGGCCGCCAGGGTTCGACGAACTCTTTGTCTCGAAAACCGGACAAACCATACGTACGTACGTACGTACGTACGTACGTGCGTACGTGCGTACATACGTATGTACGTACGTACATACGGCGGCTCTTGCCACACCGATACGATAGTGCCTAACATACCTCGCGTTTCTTGCCTCTCCCACAACAATGTCGCCGTCGCCGCGGCGGCGGCGGCGGCGGAGGCGGAGGCGATTCTCTCCTCGTGAAACGTCGCCACCAAAAGCGAACGCGAGCCCCCTCCACCCCTTCCTCCTAGCTGCTTGCTCGTTGCTTTGTCCCTCCACGTTACGCTGGATCGCATGTAGAAATGTTGCCGATAGGGTCAAACAATTCGGCTACGAGTAATGAAAGAAGACTGACAATGCCCGAATTGTTGCGCGGTTAATTAAATATCTCCACGTCCGATCGACCGCTAATTCAGCGACTTAAAGTAGGTAGCGCGAAATTGAAGAAGGTGAAGAGGAAGAGAAGGAGAAGGAGGAAAGGAAGAGGAAGGAGAGAAGGTGGAGGAGAAGATGATGAAGAAGAGAGAGAAGAAGGAGAAGAGTCTTCCACTGCCGCAGCCTCAAGGATCCCCGTCATCTGGTTTGAAAGGGGATCCGAGCGCCAAGGATAATTGGTTATAACGACGACGAAGGTGTTCGTCGTAACGAGATTTACTCGCGGTATACATTCGCCGCTTTTTCGCCGGCGCGTTTCGCCTCTCTCTCTCTCATTGTTCGCTTTACTCCGCGCGCGCGCTCGAGCGAGCGAGCGCGCTCGGTGAGTACACGAGTACAACACACGAGTTGCGGTCGTCGGTCCCTAGGATCCTTTAACCGCCGCGGGGAGGACCCCTCCCCTCCCCTCCCCTCCCCAGCCGCGGCCCTTTCCCGAGCCGATTTACGCGGCGATACGCGGGCGAATTTTTACGCGCGTTTTTATGGACGCGCGCAGCGGAGACTTGCGGACGCGCGAACAGCGAAAGAGCGGCCGCGTGCGCGCACCGCAACATTGTTACGGATCGCCGACGGGCCCGCATGTGAGCGCGCGTGCGCGCAGGAAACATAAATATCGTGCCTTCGAAACTCGGTGCGCCGGGGCCTCCGGAATGCTTTCCTCCTTTTACGGAGCCGGGCCCTCTCGCCGGAGACTCGCGCGAGTCTTGCTCGCAACCCTTTCGGCCCGATGCGGTTGCAATTTCGCGAGAGAGCGCTTTTTGCGAGCACCGGCGCAATCTGGTAGCGCGCGCTGGCCAATGTCGTTCCGCGGGATCGCGTCTTTAAAAGTTTAAACCGCCGCGCTTCGGCCAAATTGCACGGCTTGAGCCAGCAGCCGCCGACGGCTCCGCCGGCGACGATCCGGCGACGATCCGGCGACGATCCGGCGAATCCAGCGCCAGGACGAACGGGGCTGTTTAATAACTGTATTTAGCACGTTGAGCGCACGTTGTGCCAGAGCGGTGAGACCCGGGGCCGGGTCTCGTTCATTTTTACCTATGCAATTAATTAACTGAGTGTGACAAATTAAATACGTAACCGAGACATAGAGCCGACGAAAGCAATTACATTTATTTGCCGCATCTTTGATGGCTCAAGCTTGAGAGAGCTATTGAAATCGTCACCCAGTCGTCCTGTCGCGCCAACATCGTATATCGAATACCGACATTCTTGCGCGGCTCTCTCGCGCGAGGCCTCCCAATTGATTTCTACTCGATCGAATGTCCTGGCAGTCTTGATTGAAATAATCGCAGCGAGAAGTCGCAGTCAACGTGTTAAACGCGTGCGCGATGAACTTCCGGTCAAAGCTACGTCGGGTCGGACGACTTGAAGAATACCTCGCAGTTAATTGGATTCCATCCAATTATCGTGCGGCCGAGGAAAGTCCGCGAATGAAAGAAGAAGAAAAAAAGGAAAAAGACGCGAAATTTGATCGGGGAACAATTTCGACCCGCTGATCAACGGCGAGAAATTGGCGCTGGAAATTCCTGACGGGGAATTTCCGGAGAGCTCACTCGGATAGCAGACGCTTCCAGACACTCCGTGTCATCCTCCAGGATCGCAGGCGGTTCGTCAAACGGTTTTCCCCAACCCCCGCGCCCGCATCCTCTTCTCTGCACCTTTTCGCCTTTCGCTCGACCGCGACGAACCTCAGGCCATTGTTAAAACTTTTTCGAGGTTATTACACGTAAGATATGTAAATGCGTCGCGCCGGGGTCGGTCCTCGACGTCGAAGGACCAGCTCCGGTCGTTCTCGCTCGCTCTTTCGGGCCCTTCTCTCTCTCTCATCTCTCTCTCTCTCTCTCTCTCTCTCTCTCGCTCGCTCGCTCGCTCGCTCGCTCGCTCTTTCGGGCCCTTCTCTCTCTCCTTCTCTCTTCTCTCGGCTCCTTCACTCTGCTCGGCAGGGGCGGATCGGATGGCAGGCGGCGAATAATTCGCGAGCCTGCAAGGCTGCGTCATTTCTGCACGCGTGATTAGCCGCCGTTCCGTTTAGACGCGAATCGACTGGCGCCGCGAGACTTTCTCGGAACGTATACGACCGATTGACTCTCGTGCTGTCTTCTTGGTATTTCTACATGGACGAGTGGAAATTGTGACTACACGGGAGAGAGACAAGCCAGTCCGTGTAGCTGAATTGTCTGCTGCCTGAATTGTCTCCGGCCACTGCGGAAACTAGAAACGGAAACAGGTAGGGAACCGGAAGATTCCCCCGCGGGAAGTTTCTATTCACGAGCAGCCGATCATTCCCGTTTTCACCGACGTCGCGATTCGACCTAAACTCGACGATTAAATTCTGAGCCTGTATTCTTGAAAAATGTCGCGTACGATATGCTAATTCATGCTAATGTCACTAGACAAAGGCATGATTCTCAGCCAATCAAATTGCTCCATCGATGAAATATCGCGCACGATATTTTTCATATACTTTGGAGAATAACAGTCCTGTTCAGACAAAGACTCGAATCATTTCTATCGAATTTTCCAATGCAACCGCGTACGTGCAGACGAGTTTCCGGTTGCGACGACGAGAGATATCCATCTCTCGTCACCGAGTTTTCGTCTAGACACTCCATTCAGTTATACCAGTTATACAATTGAGATCCCCCTCCCCGTTTCTCCAGATCACCTTCTTTTTCTCTCGATTCTCTCCCGAGTCTCTCATCATCAAATACCGTCAAATGGACGACAATTGACAGTCGTCTCGTACGTCTATGACGATCAATTACCTCTCGTCAAGTGTCCCTCGGCGCGACTTGAACCCGCGTCCCTCGAAAAGGATATCCTTTTCGGTGTCCGCTCCTGCTCCTCACCATCGCCGCCGCCGCCGCCACCGCCTCCGCCGCCGCCGCCGCCGCCTCTGCATCGTCATCACCATCTCCCCGACTTCTCTGTAACGGATAGACCTTACCTCCGGAACGGAACTCCAGTCTGCTTTCGGTTTGGCCATCGCGAACGCGCGCCGAGCTCAGTAGGAGCGCGGCGTTCACGACGTGCGCTTCGCTAACGGCGATCACGCGGTCGTCGTCCTCAAAGTCGTCGCCCCGATCGAGTTTCCGGCTGCCGAGGGGAATCGCGCTACGAATCGCTGTGTCATAAAAACAACACCGTTCTGATCGCACGAGCGGGCAGGGGGCGAAGGAAAAGCCGAAAGGTCACGGACGCGCAGGAGGGTCAGGATCAGCTTGTCCCGATCGACCATCGGCGTCTGGATGCCGCTGTCGCGGCGGCGACCGGACACCCAGGATCGGGACACCGTGATGTGACCGGGAGGAATGAGTCCGAAGGATTTCGTGGGTCCGCGAGGGAGAAGCTCGATGCCCGAGAAGAGCCAGTAAGAGTCGCTCCTGCGCGTTTCGAACGTTTCCATCTGACGCTGGGAGGACCGAGAGTCCTCGAGGGCGCGAGACTCGCGCGGCATCGCGAGTAACCGACTCGCGATGTGATCGGCGATTGTATCGCAACACGGAGAAGTTTCCGTGGCGCGTTTTATCCTCTCTCTCTCTCTCTCTCTCTCTCTCTCTCTTTGTCGGTTCTCCGCAGTGCTCAGACTTCTCGCGCGAAGCGGACGGACGTAGCGGATCGCGTCGGGATCCTCAGGACGATAACGAGTGCAATTAGTACTAATCGTGATCGATTAATTATCGCGGCTCCGCGGCCGAGCGAGGCGCGATCGATCGATTAAAGTCACGAACGATCGCGCGATACACGCGCTTCTCCGGCTTCTGTTTTGGCGCGCGCGCGCGAGCGCGCGTCTCGGTCTTGCTTCCTCCCCGTCTCTCTTCTCCCTCGGGAGAAGAGAAGAGCCGAGAGAAGAGAAGGGAAGAGAAGAGAGGAGCCCACGCACACGCTAGCGCTTCTCGCGCAGGAGAGATACCTGTCTTTACGCTCCTCTCGTCGTGTTTCACTCGGTCCGTGCTTCACTCTACTTACGGCTGACCCTGTTCGTAATAATTAATGGCGTTAGACCAAGCGAGCGCGGCTGGCCGTCTCGTCCCGGCGGACTGGTCATGCTTGGCTCCGGCGATAAATACACGGACGGTTCGTCCGCGTCCGATTAATGACACGGTGCTTGGCTTTTCGCGTTATTAAACAATTTCCGAGCGTCCGCTCGCTCGCCCGCACAATTGAGCAGGCTCGTAATTAACGACGTTAGCGCATGCAGATCGCTCGCTCGCTCGCTCGCTCGCTCGCAAGTACCCTCGCGAGCGAGCGAGCACGGGCGCCGAGCACGAGAGAAGCGGCCTAATTGATCGTTAACGCGACGGTCTATCGATCTTTTCCTTTCCACCGCTCTCGATCGTGACTTCCTCGACTATTACGTTATTGTGCTGCGCCGGGGCATCGCGAAAGCGCGAAGCGCACGCTTTAATGAAGTCAGCGGCGAGTCAAGAGGCGCGTTTCTTCGCTTCTTCGGTCGGTTGAGCGGGTTCGATATGCCAGGAGGGCGGGGGGGGGGGAAGAGGAGGAAGAGAACGAGGAGAGCCGTCTCTTTGATAGCCCCGATGTGCGCTGAGACGATATGGTGAAAAATACACGAAAGGCTCGGCCGGCACTCCCAAGTCCGCGCGCGCGCACGAGCGAATTTGACACGCGAGCAACGGAAAGAGATGATAAATCATTAATGAGCTGCCGCATTCCTCGGTTAATGAGATACGCGATAAGCCCCCGGTTGTTTATCCGAAATATCGGACGCTAAGAGGATCGAATTAAGCGGACGCGCGCGCGCTCGTTCGGCCGGAGATTGCCGCCGCTCGGTCCGGTCAATCCCGAACGGCGGAAGGATGCCGAGTCCGACGGCGATTTTTTTCACCCGGCATTCTTCATCGGCGAGATAATCGACGCTACTAACGAATCGAGCAGCGCTCACGGCGGAGACAAATCGCGCGTCCGCCGTTGCTCGACGGACACAGCCGGCGCGCGACTCGATCTCGTATAACTCTTGAATGTCGCGGTTGGGACTTCGCTCGAGAGAAGCGTCAGCGAGAAGATGAAGCGTCAGCGACAGCTGATGATGAGGATTGGCCGCCATTGTGCGTCCGAGTGTGATCGTCTGATCGCACGTGTGCTTGCAGGCGGTGAACCCTGACCGGAGCAGCGGGTGCGTGACTGCAAGGATGCGCGTACGCAGGAGACGGTGCGTGATGTCCCGGTGACGACGACGACGACGACGACGGGGACGACGAGGACGAGCGCGACCGCGACCATCTTCACGACACACACGCGAGCTCGCACGCATTCACTCACTCATTGACGAACCTACGCGCACCGAGCCAGAGAAGAGATAGAGAGATAGAGATAGATAAATAAAGAGAGAGAGAGAGAGAGAGAGAGAGGAGGAAGAGGAGAAACACAAAGATAAAGGAGGCAAACAGACCGAGAGAAAAAGAGCGAAACACGTGACCGCCGATGCCGCGATGAGGCTGGGTCCGATTATCCTGTCGTGGGTCACAGCCACGGCCGGTTGGCTGTGGCCGGCGGAAGCGCGGGCGCCGCGCTCCAGGGACTACGAGCTCTCGACGGAGTTCTTCCTGGTGCCGTCCGAGATCGGCCACGGCCTGGCGAGCGTGGCGAGTGTCATCAGCGTGCCGGCGCCGAACCGGACGGTCAGCGTGTTCCGGACACCGCCGAACAGGAAGGGCCAGGCGGAGCACGAGGTGGAGATGCGACCAACGACGCCGCGGTCCTTGCTGAAGCAGCGACCTTGGGCGCTGCCGTTGGCCGCGCTCAGCGCTGCTGCGATGCTCCTCATGGCCGGTTTCGAGGTCTTCGTGTTGCTCAAGGTGGGTGCAACCCTGAGGTCCGTCGGCGGAGACGATCGATGCTTGAGAGACATTCTCGTCCTAGCGTCTTCGCGACGGATCGACGGACGAACTCGCGAGAAAACCTGTAAAATCGCCAGACTGATTCAACACCGAAGGCCGTTTTTTGCCGAGACTCGACATACTGCCTCGTTACACTCGTTACACGAGAAAGGAATCGGCCGGAAAGAAGCAACTCTTTCGTCTCGAGTAAACAGAAGCGAGTCTCAGGGTCGGGCAGATTTTGTCGCGCCCGAGATCGCGATCGAGTGAAATCGCGGAGAAAGAGAGGAATTCAAATTACAAGCCCGAGACGAAGCTCGTTCAGCTCCACTCGAGCTGTTTCGTCCGATCTTTCCTCACGGTGCGCGGAAGTCGAAGAAGCGGGTTTCAGGTTCTCCCGCGATGCTAAGGTAGCCCACGGGACGTGAATCGGAATGTTTCACAGTCAAGAGCCACAGGCGTTCTCTTGTCGTCTTCGCGGTTACTCTCGATCTCGCATGATCCCGGTTTCGCTCTTCGCTCGCATACGCGAAAACATGCGCTCGGCGATTCTCCGAGGGCGGATTTCTTCCCCTTCTTCCCCGCCCCCCTCCCCAGCAGGGCCCAGCTGTTTCCTGCATGCGAGCGAAATGGAACGCGTAAACACCGGGGTTGGACAACACTTGTCCTCGCTCGGGCGCGTGCGACCGCGCGCGCGCGCGCGATTAATAGAGCTCGGAAAAGAACTCGTCTATCGCGCCGTCTCCTTGCCTGCCGCCCGCCGCCGCTACCCACTAATCGTTTTCGTTCGCCGCTCGTGTATTGCCGATAAGCTCCAGTAACCGGCAACGGCGGGGAATTTCGCCGAGACCTAGGCCCAGTTTGCCCGCGCGACCGGCTTCGGTTTCTCCAGCGCGCACCCTCCGACACACGCCATTGAGCAGCTCTCGGCGAGAAAGGCCGGGAGATAGCCGGAGCCATCCGCCGTGCTCGTCAGGTCGTCCGACGGCTCTCAGGCTACCTCGTGGGAGAGGCGTCTACCTCTGCGCGTCTACGGGATTTACGACTCGTGGAGCGACCTCTCGCCGAGTTCTTTCGCGCTTTCGTCTGTGAGAGCTCGCGTATTGATGTCGTCGGTGACGATGCCGAGCGTGTGACAAAATCGATAGCGGACTCCTCGCGATCGGCTCGGCGCGAGCTGTACTTCGTTACTTCGTTACTGTACAAGAGCGCTGCCCCGCTTCGAGGAAGTCGCCGATTACTCGCGCTTTTGCGTTCACGCGCCGGAGCGTTCCTCGGCTACGCGGCTATCGGTTGGTCTACTAATTAGAGAAATTAAGTCCGCGCGCGCGCGCGAAGGGGCGGGCGAACGGGCGAAGCGGCGAGGCTTAATCCGCGCGTAATTACCCAGCGCGGCTACTTACGCGAGTACTCATTCTTACTACTCCGCTACCGCGCACGCGCGATCCCTCGATTCGCGGAGTTAATAGCGCGAGGACGATATGGAGATCGACGCTGCCGGAGGCGCAGAACTCCGGCGACCGCTCGACGAGAAAGTGCGCTTCTCAGTTAGAACGAGTTAGAACGTCGTTAGAATATATCGATGCTCTCGGGCGAGTCTCGGTATAATTGCTTATTACGACGAAAGCCGCGTCGTGGCGGCGGCGGCGGCGGCGAAAGGGTAAATGAGAATTGCGGGGAGAAGGAACGATTAGCCGCCGCGAGACTAAGAACTGCTCGTTAATTCAGCAAATCCACAGACTGTCTCGCAGACGGTAAATTAGCGCGCAAAGTCACAAACGAATTTTCCGCTGAATCTCTCGGATAACGATCGACGAAAACGAGTTTGTTCCGTTGAGCAGATCGACGATCGCTCTCTCACGCGCAATTTCTCCGTCGCGCGAGAGAAGATCCGGCCGATTGTAACACTTAAGCGATCTGTAAGCGACCAGCGAGCTGTGGATTTGCCGATTGGATCCAGTTTGTTCCTTCCATTCGGCCGATATTTCTTGCTCAGCTGCGACTCAATTGCGACTCGAACGTCTCGCGACGGCGATTTCCTTGCAGGCCCGAGCGACGGCACCGAACAGACGACACTTGTTCCTGGGCCAGGCGTTGCTCCTTGGTCTCTTCCTCTTGGCGGGACTGTCAGCCGCAGCGTCGCTCAGCCAAAACCCGCTGTCCTGCGCGGCCTTCCGATTGGTGGGTCTGCCGGCCGCCCTCGTGTTCGCTGCGCTGCTGGTCAAATGCGTCTTCTTGCTCTCGTTGAACAGCGGCGTGTACCTGCCGGCGCCCTATCAGGTGAGAGGGACGTGCGAATAACTCGTGTTCTATCCGCGAGATGCGCCGGGCCGATAAATAAAGATCCGAACGATGAGCGACGCCGGACACGACGCTCCCGTCGCGCCGAGCCCACGGCCTCAGGATCTCTCGCGTCCTCCCCTGTCGGGCTTTTCATCTGCGACCTGTCAAAATATTCAGCGCCGGCAAATTGAAAGCCGCGCGCGTCCGTCGAAGGAGCGGCGTTCGTCGACGGCCGCCGATAAGATCTGCACGCACGCGCTAATCGAAGTAGGTAACGAGACGTGGAAAAATGTAGACGTGGAATCGTACGATCGTCTCGACATGAAAAACGCGCGGTGAAATTCCGTTTCTCTCGAGACGAATGACAGAGGGAGGGAGAGAGGGGGGGAGAGAGAGAGAGAGAGAGAGAGAATTCTTCCGACGCCGCAACGAGTGACAACGATCCTCGCCTCGCGAATTTTTCCTCCTCGCCTGGCCGCGTCGCGCCACGCTACGCTGATCCGGATATTCATTTCTCACGCGGCTCTCCCCGAACGCTTCCCTTTTTCCCCTTTGCGCGCCACGTTATGTCATCGCTTCGCCGTGCTCGCGACGATTAATTACGCGCGCGCGCGCGCGCGCGCGAGCGAGCGAGCGAGCGCGAAAAGGCAGCCGGGCAATTACCGCGGCGTTGTGTTGGTGCGCGTTAAATGACAGGCGTGGCAGCTCGAGCTGTCTCGGAGCAGGCCTCGTCTTCTCAGGACAAACATCCATTTTTCACGTTCGACATGAAATCCTCCCTCTCCCCCGTGCCCCGGCTTCGGATACCGGCGATATACCCTCGATATCTACGCTCGATTGCCTCTACGCGAGAGCCGCTCGGAGTTGGAAAGGCGCCAGGAACGAAATCGCGAATCTCGACGGACAGGCATGCGCAATTACATTGGCGGTAATTAAGAGAACACCGCCGTGTTCTCCGTCCGCCGTCCGAGATGGAGGAAAGCGGCGGATCGGCTGACGCGAGTGATACTAATACGCGTCTGATGACACGAGAATGAACGGCGGACGCGTGTAATTGCGCTCGCTGTGGCCACTCGAAATCTCCTCACGTTCTCGAGAACGAGCGAACGCGGTAGATAACGAGCGCAGATAAAGGCACGCGTGGAAATTGCCGCGAGCTCGCGAGCTCGCGAGCTCTCTCGGTTTCTCGTCCCTCATTGCCAAGACATCGGCAGTTCAAGCTTCGCGTTCAAGAGCGCGCGCGTGCTCAAAGAATATCTCCGCGTATGTATATCCAGCCGCGCGATATGTCGCTCTCGCGGGGACATTCACCTTTAATTAAAACGATCGACAGCCGTGTTTGCGCGAACGGCTGCGCGCGCTCGAATCGCATAGGCGAGGTAATCGCTCGCGCGAAGGCTTCTTCTTACCGGTTGCTGCTGCAGGCGCTGGTGCTGGTGTTCGCGGTGTTGGTGCAGGTGGCCATTGTCGGGCAATGGTTTTACGGCGAACCACCTGCGGTGATCCAGGTGCAAGGCGCGGGCCAAAGCTCGCCAGCATCATCCACCTCCTGCAAGACTCCGCTCGGACAGATAGTGGCTTCCCTCGGGTAAACTTTTCAAATGTGAACCTTCTTCTCTTCTCTTCTCTTCTCTTCTCTTCTCTTCTCTTCTTCTTCTTCTTCCTTCTCGTCTTCCTCCTCCCCTGCCCCTCCCGCTCCTTCTCTTCCTTCTCCTCGTCAGCGAACCGCGAGTTAAATCGATTACACACGTACCTCCAGCGGCAGCGGATAAGCCGCGAAGAAGCCGCCATCGATAACGCCATCGTGCGCGTGTTCTTCTTCCTCCTCGCGTCCTCCTCCTGCTCCTCGCTTCTCCGTGAGAATTTGTCTTACTTCGTAATCTCCTCACCGCGCGCGCGTGGAGGAGGCTGCCCGTCCAATCGATGAATCACGCGTCGGGAGCATTATTCCCGTCGTTTCCTTTTTTCTTCTCTTCTTTTCCCTTCCTCTCACTTTCATCGCGCGCTTAGCGTAAGCCCGCCGCTTCGTCGAATTACTTTTAAGACGCAGAAGCAGCGCGCGCGCGCGCGCGCGCTTTCACTCCGCGGATGATTCGCGCGTCTCCTTCACAAGGCTGTTGCGCGAATTGCAGGTATCCCGGAGCGTTGCTGGTGGCGGTGGCCTGCCTGGCGGTGCGGGCGCGTGGTGTACGCGACAATAACCGGGAGGCAGCCTTCATCGGGCTGGCGGTCGGGCTCTCGCTGCCGATCTGGATCTCCAGTGGCATCGGCTCGGTCGCGGCCGGCAACGAGGGCGACCGCGAGGCTTGGCTGGCCTACGGTCTCTTGGCCACGTCGCTCTTCGTCTTCCTCACCATGTTCCTGCCTAAGGGCCGGCAACTGGCCGCCCTGGGCCGCGAAGGACCCGCGACGGTGATCCGCGACCGCGACGACGCTCTCAGCTCGCTTCCCGGCAGCGGCTACTCGCCCTCCTTCTTCCACTTCAAGCCCGCCGAGGCGTCGCTCAAGAGGAAGATGCATTATCACAGCGCCGGTAGGTCGCGTTCAGAGGCTGCTGACGAGTAATCGCGCGTAATCGCGATGCGCGGCGAGTCAGGTACACACGACTCGCGTCGAAGTGCGTGCGAATATCAGCTCGCGCGGGGCTCGCGCGATCTCTCCTCCGATCTCTTCTCCGCCGAATATTCGCAAATTTCTCTCGGCGCTGCAGCGCGCACGCACGCACGTGCACGCGGAGGTTACGTCCCGCGGAGGAGTGGTTGCGGCGCGCAACTACTCCGCGGCGTTCCGATTCGCTTGCGCGATAGCGCTTGCGGAAGGTCGCCGCCCGTGGCCGCGCCGCACGGGTTCAAAAGCGAGGTAATCGCGCCGGATAACGCAACGGAAACGCGCTCACAAGCGCCGAGATCGGCGACGCACCGAGAGAACGGCCGGACGAGCGACATCGTGAAAATTAATAGGGGGATTTTGCAACACCGTCTCTCTGAGATACGGTAAACGTTGATCGTCAATGTTACTCGCTCAGAAATAACGTTGCAATGTATGCGACCGCCGACTACTCGCATTCACGATTTACGTTCACCGTATCTGAGAGACGGTATTGCAAAAACTCCCCCCCCCCCAAAGTGTCGGCTCGGTGCCGGGAGGAGAATCGCCGGATAAAGTAGAGAACGAAACTGCTTTCGCCGACTTTTGAGGAATCTCGCGTTGGCTCTCGCGAATAAGATGAACACTGATTCGGTGTATCTTTGTACACATTGAGACGAGGACTTTCTACTTTTCCCTTTTTTATATAGGAGAATTTGCCGCGCGAGTTTCATAGAAATAAGCGACGGATCTTCCAGCAGTCTTCGACCTGACGACACGGACGACACGTTGCACACGTCGGGAATGAAACAACTGGTCTCTCACATGCTCGATGACGCTTCATGCGTAGTAATAATTGCGTGAGACCGACGAGACAACACGATACCACGCACTGCCCGCAATTACGATAATTGCAGCTGTGGTGGCGGCGGCGGCGGCGGCGGCGGCGGCGGCGGCGGGTGCGCGATTAAAGATCGGTTGCAACGGTATCGCTAAACTCTGCTTAGCGATTGTCTTTTTACGTCAAAACGCCGACCGTAAGTAGAGAAAGAGAGAAGGACAGGCGCGCGGTTGAGCGAAACATTCAAGTCGCGCGCGCGAAAACGAGCAACGCGGCCGCTCCGAGACGTCACGCGCTCCAGAATAGACACGGTAATGGCAACGTAATTCGCATCGTCCCGATCGTCCGCCCCCCGCACTCCCTCGGCTTTTGCAGATTATCGTAACGTGGAAACTTCTAATTATAGATCGAGTCGCACTCGTCTCGTCCGGGATACCCGGATGCAGCGCCTGCAGGCACGGAGGAAGTCCTATATACTCGGACGGTAAGCCGTAATTATTTATTTGCAGAATGACTCGGCCGATTATTGTATTACGTATGCGGAGAGAGGCCGAGGGAACCCATCGTCGAGCACATGACTTTCTCCCTCTCTCTCTCTCTCTCTCTCTCTCTCTCTTTCTCTTGTTCGGCATTTTTGTCGCCGTACCTTCAAGCGGCGGACTCCATCGCGAGTCACGCGACGCAGAGTCACGACCGGGCCGTCCCAATCGGAACGCGCGCGTGCGCGGGCATTAACACTGATTATAATACAATTAGCATAAAGTATAAAGATAACTATCGCTATTGGTCATTGAGGTTGAATGACTCCGCTTGACCTCGCCGCGGCCTTCCAACTCTCGCCGCGCCACCGTAACGCGCCGGCATTTCTGAAGTGTGTGTGGCCTGTCGGAATTCAATGTCCGAGTGAGACTGGCGAGGCGACTCCTACGGGCACGACTTTCGTTTTTCCCCAGCGAATCCGCCGAAATTCGTTCGAACGGAGGCGCCGTTGCTTGCTTGGGTTATGCGGACGACGAGACGCGGCGAGAAGTATCGCCGGCGAGATCTCGCCGTTTCCTGCACCGCTCGCGCGCAGTCCTTTCCGGGGCCGAAACTTTTCCTCGGTCACGCTAACGCCCTCGGCGACCTTCACCTCGAGGTGCGAACGAAAGGGAGGAAAAGCCGCGGGTAAACGGCGGCGGCGGCGGCGGCGGCGGCGGCGGCGACGGCGGCGGAGGCGGAGGTGCGAGCGGCGGCGGGCGCGAAAAGGCGGAGAGGGAGAGAGTCCGAGGCGGAGGTCAATCGCTCCTCGCTGCGAGATGTTGGCAGAGGGACGAACGGGGGAAACGAATCCCGTTAGATTGGACCATGCTCTCGTGAAACGACGATGCGACCGTGGTGACGAAAATAAAATGCACGCGGCCGCGCGGACACGAGACGAGTCGAGCCGAGCCGAGTCGATTATCTCCCGCGGCCGCGCCGCGGGGTCTCGTCTTCGCGCGAGAGCCGAGAGTCCGCATATTTCCTTTTTAGAGAACAACATTGTAAGCGGAGAGCTTCACACTTTCTAGAGACGCATAATGGAAAATCGCGCTCGCGCTCGCGCGTGCGCGTTCGTTAACGAGTTTCTAGATCCTATTCAGCTCTATTCGGAGGGAACGCGCTATTGTAACGAGGCCGCGCCGTTACGTTCGCGCGCGTTACTCAACGCGATTGTTCCTCGTAGAGAAACCAACGAATATGAACAAACGAACGAACGGACAAGTGAGAAGGAAGAAAAAAGACAGAAGAACGAAGATCTCTCAGTCGCGCCGAAGGGCCGCCTCGGAGCGACGTTTTACCGCGCGTCCCACTTCGCGAGTCGTCCGTCCGATTACGGATCGTTTCCACTCGCAAAGGCACGCGCGTTCATGACGACGCGCAGCTGCGCGCGTGTAGATCATACATAGCTGGATGACTTTCACCCACGCGGTACATTTGCGTTAAAGACACGCGCGGTCCGAGCGGTGAACGCGTAGCATACTTTGTAACGACGCGTGCCCGTCGCGCGGCTGCGAGGCCGGCGAGATTTCGCGAGGCGTCGCGAGGATCGTCGCGTCGCGATTCTCGTCCGCAAGAGAATCAAGACTTTCCCGGACGAACGTGCTCGCGCTCGCGCTCACGCGTGCAAGGCCGCCCACGCGACGCGTTTCTTTACGGTAAAGCTCATTATCGCGAGCGAGGCGTGAAACACACGGGTGGCGGGAGATCATGAGGCAAAGGTCGCCAGCCTTGCCGAGCTGAGGGAGGAGAGCCTCGCCGAGAGAGTGTCTCGTGACGCAACGCGCGCCGACAATGTACGACGCAAAGTTCGTGAATTCGAATACGGGGCAGCGCGGTGATCGATCGATCCTCGAAATGAGCCACTCACGTCGCAACGCGCGATGAAGACCGCGAGCTTCTCCTCATAACGAGGCACACTTTGGGTTCGCTCGAAAAGCGAAGAGAGATTCACGAAAGATCCGTTTCTCGTCTCGACGATATTATATTTTTTTCTTGATACACTTGAGACCCCGTTCTATTTGATACAAATAACTGTAACATGTTTGTCTGAGAAATTTTGTTTCGCGCGGTCTCCGATGGTTGCCGAAATAGCATGGGCAGGGATAAAATTTCAGAGGTGGTTTTATCATTTAAACTTGTCGTCTCTAAACTTAAGCGTCTCCGAGCTAAGCACAAAATGCGATTACCTGCATTACAAATTTCATCCAAATCGTACACGGATACTTCGCGGATTCTCGCTCTTCTCGTCAGACTCACGTCAGCTCACGTCGGTCAGTTTTGAAGCTTGAAGACTCGTTTCACGTGAGATACTTACAATTGGATATACCTGAGTTTAAGAAAAAAGTAGACGCGAGTTTTCCGCGTTGAATGCCGCAATTACAAGTGTAACGTCGCGTGTATTTACGACTCAAGTCGTTTAGCTCGCTCATTACATTATTTAACACAAGATCCGACTCCAAAGTCACATCTGAATTATATTTCACGTGAATCGAGCTCAAAGTCACGACTATTAATGCGGCTCGCAGTCGCGGCGCGTAACGAGGGCTCGTCCGCGTCCCGGTTTCGCGCGTCGCCGCGTCGACTTTGCGGGATATCTCGCGTGTATTGATACGACGGATTATACTCGAGAAAGGCCAGTCACGCGACGATCACGGGGCATGATGCACCACCGCGCCTCCTCACCGCTGATCATTACCGCCGTCGTCTCGTCCTTGTTGGATAACGAACAGTTTCCGAGCGATGTAAACCGAGGCGACGACGAGCGTCGGCGCTCGGCGGCAACGGCTCGTCCCAGTTTTCCGACAGTGGGACTTTTTTCGCGCTCCTTTTTTCCCTCTTGTAAATTCATCGCTCCGCCTATCCGCCACTATCAAGAGAAACGCAAACACGTGGCCTCTCTATTGCTTGCAGATGTGCACGGGCCCGTGGAGACGTTCGTCCTGCCGCCCGGCATGTACTTGAGGCCGGAGGACGCCGGGAACCTCTACACGACCCTGTCGGCCAACCCCAACGTGTTCTTCCAGAGAGCGGCCCACCCCGGGATGATGTACTGATCGAAGGCGAAGCATCTCGCGCGGACTCCTCGCCCGATATGCGACCCGGCCGAGCTTTTGTATCGCGCTCTAGATTAGATTACGGGGACGATAATGCGATATCGTTCTTCGCTGTAAATAATCGTCGTTAGATTCTAATATGTGCGCGTCTCGAGATACGTCGGCTATCTCGCGCGGCTCTATGAACTCTTTTCGTAAGCTCGATGAAGCTGGACGATCGTGCGAATGTAGTTCACGAAAGAAGATACATACGCGCCGCGATTCGCGCGTTGCCGCAGAGTGACGCGATCGATCAGTGAGAATCGTCGAGAATCGTCGGCGAGCCCTGTGAGATAACAAGTGTGTGCCTTCGAAATAACGAAATAAACGTATGATACATTTGTTTTACACAAGGTCCGCCAGTCTCCCACACTCGATTCTTTCTGCGACTGTGCGTTTGTACAAGGCTCAAACTTGTTGATATTCTTCGTCGATTTTAATTACTCGAAGGACAATACTAAATAGATACATTACTTTAGGAAATACCTGCGTAAGTACTCCAAGCGTGAAGAAAATATGTGCCAATCTCAAGAGTTCCTTTTCATTTTTCCTTAATTAGACCTGCTGTGTGTGTGTGTGTGTGTGTGTGCTGAATCCCTTGTCGCTTCAATAGTCTAAACAGAGATGCTCAGTTTTCCGTTAAATACCGCCAAGGCTAAGGGTGACCTTCGTCAAAGTTTGATCAGGCCAATCGATGACCAACCCAACCGATAACCTGGAAAATAAAAGACAGTTTGTTGTTGAAACGAGCAAGAAACTTGTTTTCTTTCTTCATGGTCTATATTTAAAGTCACTGTTAGTTAAATATTACCTGCTGTATCTCGTTTTGACGTACAAAAAGTTAATGGGCATCGCGATCGTCCAACGATGAATACTGTTGGCCTCGATTATTCAACGATTAGTTCAATCGGAAGTTTGCCAAAGGTCATCTTAAACACGCTTCTTTCTGGGATAGCTCGCTTTCACTTCCGCTAGGCGCGGAGGTTACTCGGCTCGCGTACCACGACAAGGCGCCATCCCGTGGGCGGGAGCTGACTATCCATCTTGAGCGTATTATCTGTTTGTGGCTAAAGGATCAAAAATTCTCTCCTGATCTCCTGAAGGAGATCATGCCACTGGTCGTAGACATCGATCGCGTTCGATCGCGCGGCTAACTTCAGATGCAACGATGTGGTTGCATAATGACAGGCGTACGACGTCACGTGATGTGTGTGACGTCACAGGTGGCGATACTGGTGGTGGTGGTGGTGGTGGTGGTGGTAATAGTGGCGGACGTGAGCGCGATTGTATCCCCGCACCTGTCAAAGGCAGTCAACAACATGGCATAGTGGTGAAACCGTACTGTCGCGTACACCGATCGGCCGTACTTATGTTGTTCGCGCCGATGAATGCCACAGGTCTTGTCGTTGGAACGTCCGGTCGAGGTTCGCTCGAGGTCGAGACAGCCGGGTGAAAGTGCGCGCGTGCTCGCATGTGTGCGCCACGCGTCCGTTTCTAACCTGGCCAGAACGATGAGTCGCCGTCATTCAGTGCTGCTGTGCGGGCCCGCGCCCGCCGTGATGTGATGTATTTTCTTGCCTTTCACATTGTAAACAAATTAACACAAGTTCATCAGTGAAAACCCACGTCGAAATGGCGAGTCCGGTGAAACAGCTCAGGTAAGCTCGAGTCGTTAGCTAGCAGCGATTTGTTTCTTCGTCTCTCTTCAGATATCGTGTGTTGTTATGTTGCCCAAGGGGCAACGACGGTGTTTTAGCCTGACCGCGACGCTCTACGTCTCTTTTTCTGCGCGCAGATTTTACTTCGTCACGTGGAACGTAGCCACAAAGTTCCCGAGTCTCCAGCAGGATCTTCATCAGCTTCTAGGCATCACACCTTACGCAGAGCCCGAGCAATGGCCAGATTTGTATTTCATAGGGTATGTCTCTTATATAACTTCTCTACACACCCACGATTTTTGGTTTTAATAATATATACACATACCTCTGCATATGTTTCTTCAGGTTACAAGAAGTCAAGTCTCAGCCACAGAATATGGTGTTGGACTACATACTATTTGAAGATCCCTGGACTAAAGCGTTTAGGTAAACCACTTAAAGTGACATCAGTCATGAATGTAATCATGACTTTATATACAAATTCGCCAAAGATATTACAGAGATATTAATTAATGACATCATTTCCAGAGACGTATTGAAAAGATATGATTATGTTAAGATACGTTCTCAGCGGTTACAGGGTCTTGTCTTAAACGCGTTCTGTCTCAGGAAACATATGACGCATTTAAGGTCTGTGGAAGCTCAATACACTAGGACAGGCTTCGGCGGCATGTGGGTAAGAGACAGCCACAAAAACATAGCGACAAATGTTACACTGACAATTGCACTGATGGCATTATCTCTATGCATACAGGGAAACAAGGGCGCTGTGAGCATAAGAATGACAGCTTATGGTGTGAGCATTTGCATAGTGAATACACACTTGACTCCCCATGACCACTTATTAGCTGATAGGATCTCGGATTACAATACTATCGTGACTGATCATACTTTTACCGTTTCATGTACAACGAAGATATTATACCATGAGTACGAACTTTTTTCACGTGAAAGTGAATATTGTACACATTATTCATACAAAATTCATTAACAATGTCTCCCGACGCGCTGATAATATACCCTTTCTCCACGTCAGTTATATATTTTGGATCGGTGACTTAAACTTTCGGCTCAACGGAGAAGACTTAACCGCCGTCGATATAGACTCGATGGTAAAGAAGAAGCAGCTCGAAAAACTCCTTGAGAGAGATCAGCTGAGGATGGTAATGAGAGACGGTCAAGCTTTCGCCGAGCTGAATGAGAACGCTATCACATTCCCGCCTACTTACAAGTACGAATTCGAGTCTCAGGCATTTGATCTCAAGTAAGTTGAGCGGAAAATCTCGCGTCCCGTTTCATATAACCCACAGCTCATAAGTGCGCTCTACATTCTCAATTTTCCGTCACGCGTAGACGTAGACCATCCTGGACCGATAGGATTTTATATAAGGTCAACGCGGTAGACATCTACGATGATATACAACTTCACACAATGCAGCATACTTACAAGAGCCACTCTAGCTACAGCGTTTCGGATCACAAGCCGGTAACTGGAGAGTTTGACATCGTGGTAAGTACTCTCGCGATGCACACGACTACCCCGCAATTTTTCACACACACACACACACGCGCGCGCGCGCGCGAATGACGACACCTTCTTCTTCAGGTGAGGCCTATCGTGACAGACGATATCGTGGAATTTCAAGATTGCACTATGGCGGATCATTTTATATCTTACAAACTGCAGCGAGATTTCACGCCGGGCAACGCGGACTGGATAGGTCTCTTCTCCTACGAGTTCTCCAGCTTGGACGATTACATCGTCTACGAGTATATCAGTCGCGGTGAGTTTACGACTTCGTTACACTCTTCTGATTTCATTTTCCAATGTCATGGCTGTTAATCGGTTGTTTTGATAATACGTCTTTTTAATAACATGCTAGGTAAGTTGACCTCGCCGCCCGGTGACTCACTCGCGAGCACCGAACGCATATTCTTCAGCGACACAGCGCTTCGCCTGACGGAGACGTACTGCTTGGTCTATGTAGCTCAACGGGGTGACATAATGGAGATTTTGGGCGTGAGTCCCGCGTTTTCAGGTCCTCGTAGACCGATCGAGGCAGCTGACTCGTCCACGTAAATCTTTCATGACCGACGGATCGATTCACTTGGAAGCTTACGTGTAAGAACGTCAATCCTCTCGCCGCTCATGGCAATACCTCGCTTAAATCACCCAACGTTTGGACAAGAAAATGTTTTCATTTCTGTTCAATTGTTCATCATCATCTTACTGATTACCACAACTTTTCGTGAAGAATTGTGATAAAGTTCTAGAGGTGGGATCGGGTTCGCCTTCGTAGGCTCCTTCGAGCTGTAGGGATATTTAAGCAAGTCGGAGAATATGGCCTTTAAAACATAAAGGGTGCTTTCGACACGGTGTGTAGTTTGTGAAATCGAAGCATCGAGATACAATGCTTCTCTGCGTACACTTGGACTCGATATTTGCCTTCGACGCTTCATTCTCGATGTATTTTGGCTCGCAATGAGAGACCTAAATTCTTGGGAGTTGATCAAAAACGAGTTGGTCCTCGCGTTGAACCAACGGTAACGTCCACAAACTGTATCGAGAGAAACGTCCAAACCGTACCGAAGCCAAGTGCACCGTTTAAACTATTACTTTTGGTACCTGGTTTTGCGCGCTCGGGTTTGCCGCCAATCAGAGCGCGTCCCGCGCGTATTAATTGTACGCTTTAGGGAGAGAGCTTGCAGTGAGTGCACGCGCCAAGTTTTCACGCACGCGAAATCTTCCTCGATCCATTAACGCCCACGCTTTGTGCGCGAGACAAAAGCAGTTGTATTGTTAACTTTCCTTCCCCTCCTATTTCCCTCCTACACCGCCTCCGAGCGTTAATGGGTCAATATCACGATGTTATGAGTGCGCTCACCTCGCAGCGTTGTATATCCTCTTAGCGAGATCATCATCATGTAGCAATTTGGGTTGTGGCAAGGCGACACTTGCACGTGCCGCCCACCGTACAAGAGTCTGTACTATTTTATTTTTATAGACACCGACCGACCGGGTGGAACAAAGCGAAACGAACAAACGTATACTGTGGTTTCAATGGGTATATGCAAATAAAGGATATTAGTATTTTTTATTCGTCTCTCGTCTCGTCACCTCAACGCATCCCGCTTGCGCATTCATAATAAACTGATTTATTCAATAAATTAATATCTAGCAACAAAATACGGCAATAAATAAGCAAATTGCACATAACGATGACGACGACGACGATGTGTAAAACAGCGACGCGTAAACACGAATGACGTGTTATCGACACGAAGACATCGATTTTTGGCGAGAATCTTAACGTTGCGCGATATCTCCTCGTGACACTGCAACATTGTAACAATGCATAAATATTACCAGCTGCCCCATGCGCCCGATCAACGCGGATTCGCGCAGCCGAGTCGCAGCTCGGACCGACAACAAACGTGCGTATAATATTGCGTATTTAATACCGGGAACCACTCCAGCAAGGTCGTTCCCTCCATTATCGTTTCTCACGATTCCGCAATTAGTGCAAACACAGTACGCGTACTGTATCGCGCAGAAGACAAATCACGTATTACATAATGCGCGTTGCCGACGAGGATATTCTATTTTCATCGAGCGCCGCGGTTTCAGCGCGAAATGCACGCTCTCATGCGAAAATTATCTCACTGGGCGAACACGGACGTACCTCGCATTCGGAGAAACTCGAACGTGTCGCAGCTCATCCATTCTCCGCTTCTCCGTTCCCGGATATGTCGTACATTAAGAGAGAAAAAACAAAGAGAAACGACTAGAACTCTATACGACTCTCGAGCGTTAGGCGCGCGATCCGACTCAAGTGTATAAATAAAAATCACCATGTGCCTCCGGCCGCACGTGCGCGCGCGCGCGCGCGCGCGCGAGAGAGAGAGAGAGAGAGAGAGAGCGCCGCGCGCCGGATTTCACGGGCTAATTCCGCAGCTAACTAAAAAACTCAGGTGGGTGTTCGAGTGGCGATATCCATCGGCGGGAATCGCGTCGAAGCGCGGGCGGTATATCCGCTCGGAAAACGTCACTCGTCTTCGAAAGGCGTTTCAAGCTGGCGTCGTGATACGACGAGTTCAAATAAACTCTCGTCTCATGGTGTGAACGCGCCTTCGTTTTGCATCATCTCACACAGGGAGTCCGATTGTCGGCTTGAATAGAGATCTGTTCGAGCCTACGGCCGAGTTCACGACCTCCGGCCAAACCCGACGTATGTCGTCGTCGGAAACGCGTGGTGCCTCCTCCTTCACAAGTAGGCTCGACTCCTTCATCTTCTCATCTACGTTGTCATTGATCAATGATGATAGTCTCTCCTGGCAGTCCGGAATTGCCGTTCACAGGCATCACAGGTAATAGCGCCAACTCCATGCTGCCGACTTCCGGCTCGTTCGTGTGAATTCCACGCATCTTCTGAATCCGGTGCCAGACAAAGTCCCTGATGGGCCTTCTCAGGACGAACAGTCCGAATATGAGCACGCCCTGGAGCACGTTCACCAGGTCGAACGCCGACCAGTCTAGCTGATCGGCGCCGACCCACCAAGAGATCAGCTCCATCGTCCAGTTGAGGCCCATCAAGAAGAACAGCACCAGGCAGACGAGGAAGGTCCTCTTGAGCCTGCGGAAGAGTCTCTGCTCCACCCGATCGGAGCTCTCGTTCCTCGCCAGGCGCCGAAGCGCGAACTCCTGCTGGTATCTAGTAATGTTTATAGCAGTGATCACGAAGAGGATCATGTTGGCGAATAAGAGCAGGCCGACTGGCACATAGAAGTACGGCATCGCTTCTTCATCAGCTGTGGAAGAAGTAAGAAGAATTAGCAGCGATGTTCTCGCGTCTTCGGGCGTTCAAATGAGACAGGAAGCTCGATGATGTGACGTCTGTGACGTTGGGAATAATCCTGGGCCAGGGTTCTTCATGAACGGCGATCGCGAATGTTTATCTGTGATTTCACGGTGTTGATGTATTTGTAAGCTACGAATGGTGATCACAGGACGGTTAGGCCGGATGTTTACGTGCTCTAAATGGCGATGGAAGACAAGCGAGATGAACGAGTGTCACACCGTGTAAATGCGGTGACGCGGGCAAATCGGGACTCACATTTGAACCAACAGCTGTCACTGCCGAATGCGGGTTTCACGTAGGTCGTGGGTATCGTGGGGTTGAGATCCATTGCCATCGAGATGAGAATGAGGATCGCCGGCGGGCCCCAGGCCCATATAGAGTAGTAGAAGAACAGCATCTTGGACGGTGTACGCCTGTACGAGCGTTGATTCACGTGGTAGCGCACCATCTGCCACGTCTCGATGCATATCACGTTCAGCCAAAAGAAGCAGGCCACGAATGAGAACTGGATGACGAATGCTGAAAACGACCCCGGCCGGTTTTCAGATCAATTCGTCGACTCACAGAGAGCGAATCGCCGCGTCGACGCGTTAGAGATTTCACGCTCCGTCAAAAGTATGATTCGCCGCAAATTGTAGTGCACCAACAATAGCAGAAAGATCAAGACGTTCTTAGCTCGACAAACTTCAGAGATCTAATACGCTACGAGAACATTTCTCCTCTGGCTGAATTGTCGAGAAACAAATTCAACACTCGACGTTGCGTTACGAAGGTGATTAAAAAAAAGATGTCGCATCCTTTCTATCTTTCGTTTTCTGACGATTCTTAGATACTCTGGTAGCGATCCTGCGGATTAGCATAAATGAGTCGGGAGAATTGATCTTTGAACGATCCTCGGCAGTGGTATATGCTAATAACTAGGTGAAGCTTCCTTAATTAGTCAGCGTGATAGTTGAATTATCCTTATCAATCTCTTATATATCTCCTTATCAATCTCGACTTTTTTTTTCCTGATGGATATCTGCGGGGAAACCCAATCGATTTTCTATAGGACGGTGCGTCAAGATGCGTGCTACATTCCGATCCTGCGGATTTGCATAAATGAGTCGGGAGAATTAATTTTTGAACGATTCTCGGCAGCGATGTATAATAATAACTAGATGAAGTTTCCTCAGTTAGTCGCGTAGGAGTTGAAATTCCTTATCTGTCGAGACTTCTTTTTTCCTGATGAACGTTTGCGGGGGAACCCAATCGATTTTTTATTTAACAGCGGTATATAATAATAACTAGGTGAAGTTTTATCACAGTTAGTCGCGCAATAGTTGAAATTTTCTTCCTGATGGACATTTGCGGGGAAACCCAATCGATTTTTTATGCGACGGTGCGTCAAGATGCGTGCTCTATCCCGGAAATAGATTCGCGGAATCGTGCGTAAATCGTGCGGAATCTCGCTGAAAATGAATTGTCTTACCTATACTGATGCAGATTTCAGGCGGCATTTGCGCACTCGCGAGTTGCGTAATGGCCAAAGTGGTGAAGGCTAGCGCCAGGCAGCCGCAATAGTGGCAAAGGGCCTTCCCGTGGACATCTCGTAGTCTCGGCGTTATGACGTACGCCACGATGGTGAGGATGAGAAAAGGAACCGAGATCAAGAGGCCGCAGGCGTAAATAATGATCTGCGTGTCCGTGGTCGAGCTGGTACTGCCTGAAATCGTTGCGTTTTTCGTAGGGTCGACGTGTAAGGTCAAACGCGCCGACGTTTATATTCGTCACCACGACGTGTTAATTCCTACGGTCAACCGGCTTAAAAAATAATCAATGATAATGACAATCACTTTCCGAAATAATCGATCACGCGAATAAACGAATGTCACCTTGGGGAATTTGAGATTTCACATGAGAGATTTGTGAGAGATCGCAAAGAGACTTTCAGAAAACGTCTCAGAACCATTTACAACATGTTTCATCTTTTTCCGCGTTTTTAGGTATCTTTTAGACGTTTTTCTGGATGCCTTGTTAGATGCCTTGGATACCTTTTTTAGGCGTCTTTCAGACATTTCTGCTACCTGAGGAGGAATTAACAATGGGACGAGGAAAAAATCTTTTTACGAGCTTTCTTTCTTTCCTTTCATAAATCTCTCAGTTTGTGCAATTCACCCGACACAATACGCACCTTCGGCAAAACAAACGAGCGGACTGAGACCCCGGTTGACTAGTTCGCCCAGTTCGTCCACTTCAAAGACGATTTCCATGCAATAATTCTCACCGGGTGAGAGCATAGTCGGTATATGCTGCGGCGCGAAGATGGAACCGTTCAACAACAAGTGATACTCATCGTAATCGTCCGCTTTTGGATCTAATAAGTACCTGAAAATATATTTTTCAAATGTATGCGACGCAAACACGCGAAACTCGCGTCGTATCAACTCGCGAACAGACAGTGTATTGAATATTGAGTGGGCGGCAAAGTTTACAGAAAAACACTAGGATAAGCGCGAGGATAACCTTCCGAGAAACGCACCTCCGTAATCAACTGTCCAGAAGAAACGAGTTATGCTGGTGCACGAGGAAGCTATTCGCGTCCAAGGATATCCGATTATCACGGAAATCACAATAATGCTTCACGGTGGTTGCGAGTATTTTTCTCGATAAATCATACGTCGTAGAATGTCAGTCGACTAATATATTCAATTATTGTTCCCATCCACGTGTTTTATACACAACACGCAACAAGCTTTTGCACACTTTTCATCGTTTGTAGAAGAGAAAAGGAAACGCGGAGGAGAGAAGAAATTTGCATTATCTTTAAACATATTAATAATAAAGGACAGCTATAATGGTTTATATTCGATATTCAAAAGAAATTAATTTTATATAACCTACACTAGGAAAAAAATTCAGTATCTCTAAAAAAACTGTTTAGTTGAGCATTTTTTAATAGCAACCAAATATCTTGTTTTATATAACAAAATATATTTAGTTGTCTCAACTAAACTCTGTTCTCCGAACCAAATGATTTTGTTCTTAGACTTCATATATAAAAATTAAGCATTTTAGTAATTTCATCCATAAAAATTACATAATAACGAAATATTATTTTACATAAACTAAAATAATGGATACTACTTTGTCTTTCTGTGTGCTAAAATTTAGATTTTATATATTAAGAAAAAATTATAGTATTTTTAACAAAATTCATTTAGTTAAAGCTTTTTGGTTGCTACAACAAAAGTATTACGTTATACGAACAAACCGTACAAACAAACAAGATATTTGTTTGCAGGAACTAAACAGTTTTGTTGGGCATATTTCAACCAAATTAATTTGTTGTTACAACAAAATTTTGGTTCACGCAACAATACATTTTTCCTAGTGTACTCTTTTTTCATGTATAAATATATTTCAGCTGATGAAGTGCGCAAATACTTTCGCACACATTGCAGAAAAGTCCACAATGAGTCCTCGAATATGTCACCATCGAGCCGAGTGTTACGAGACAAAGTTGAGATACGACGAAAAGTTTTCATGGCGGCGTTCAAAAGTTACTGCGATTTCCAGAGAGTCTATCCGAAGTCGTAATGTGCGCGGATCGTAATTCGTGCACGATAACATGCGAGACATACTTTATTCCGCAAGAAATGTTTTTTCTCTCTCGATACACATTCCTTATCAATAAATCGCGGATAAAAGCGCGACGATGCCGCATTGTCTTCCGTGAGCGTCCAAGTTCGTCGAGATTAAGAAACATGTCACTTTACGATTTCATCTCCGCCAATTATCATGCAACATGATACAATTTTTCTTCTCTTCCGGTAACAGAAAGAAAAGACATTATTTCGACGATACGTTATCTGCCGCGTGTGCGCGCGTAACTGTGACAGTGATCGAACGTATTGGAATCGTGTAAAGCGAGAGCCCGTAAATTACTCCCAATAAGCGCATAATTGACGCATCGACTTGTCACGCAGCTCGTAAATATCTGAAGAATGCAGTGCCGAGAGTTATACTTATCGGCATCGCGACGCGCGACGATGTCTCAATTACACTCACTTCAAACTGAGAAATTCCGTAAATGTTATATAAAATATTTCCTCCATCTCTCGGCATCGCGTCGCGCGGTTATCTACGGGCTACTCGACGATATCGACGCAATGACATGCGTTATCGTCTACAATCGCCGCAATACGGTGCGAAAATGGACGTTTCGTGTAATTATTCTTTTTTTCTTCGCTGTGTTGCACGTTCTAAAATTAACGGAGAGGCGATCGACGCGATCAACGTCCGTTCTTATTACGACACAATGAAAATGGAGTCTTATCGTGGGATACGAGCAGGTAACGTTCCGATCCATTGATAAGGATTTTATCTATAGTCTACGGATTTTATTATGTAACGGACGAGTTTGTTGAGAAAAATCGTCCGTCCGCGACGCGACTCGGAAAATATGTTCGTTACGAATTCCTTCCCGCTTTTTTAGTCAAAACATACTTTTTATATTGGCATGGAATTCCCACGATGGCGACAAATTGATCGTATTTCTTTCCAGGTAACAGCATGCCTGTTTGGTTGAATTTGCTGAAATAAGGCGAGAAATGCTCCGTCGACGAGTCATTTGAAGGCACGCACAAGGATTTCCCGGCCGCGTCTTTCACGAGGATTTCGTCCAGGAAGCAGCATTTCCCCACTAAAGGCAGCCCTTCGTAATTGTTCGGCACGAGGGTCTCATTTTGCTAAAAAAAAAGAACAAAAAATCGAAAATCAGATGATATCGTCGCGATTGTTGCGTTGCAACACAACAGCCGGCCGCAGACGGTATAAAATCCCGAAATTGGAAAAACACATTTCGCACGGTATGTCATGAATACAAACGAGGCGGGTAGCGATGCAAATGCGAAATAAATTACGCGCGAAGGAGCAATTTACTCGAACTGGTTTGAGATATTCGGCGGCTGAGATACACGGAGATGGAAGACTCGCGCGCGTTCGCTCGCTCTTCCACTCGCAAGCCTGGAACTTCCGCGAAAATGACGTTCGTATATGCATAAACGAGCGGAGATCGTCGTGTCAACAACACATTGTTGTATCATCGACATTGTGTGATTCACAAATTGATAAATCGAGCCTCTCGAGTAGTATCGCGGTAGTGCCTCAAGTGCGGAATTGAATGCGACTAGTGAGATGAGACTTTGAACATTCCGGCTTCGGTTTTCGTCCGGCGCATTTTCGTTCTGCGATCGCGACTGCGATGTTCCGCGTAAAACAACTCACGATTCGTGTAATCTGGACAACATCAAGAAAACAGCGATCGATACAAGCGCGATTGGCGCTGCGCTCCAAATATAACTCGAGGAGAGAGAGAGAGAGAGAGAGAGAGAGAGAGAGAGAGAGGCAGAGGGAGACGAAGAAAGAGATGCGCGTACACGAGAAGCGGATAAATAAATAAATTCGGGATGATTTCAGTCTAGCGACATAAATATTCGAAAGAGCGAATATACTCACCAGCAACGGAACTGTGTGTATGATGGGCGCTACGTCACTTGCGTGCGCAATCGGCGCCGACAAGTGCGCCAGGAGGACGCAGATGCCAGCGAGACGCATCCTGGACAATAGCCACGGCCTGTCGGAGCTTATCGAGTCGTCGGGCGAGATCATTTTGTCGCGGTCTCACGACGGGGAAGCTCGACGCGCTCGTCGTTAATTGACTCTGTGTCTCTCTCTCTCTCTCTCTCTCTCTCTCTCTCTCTCTCTCTCTCTCTCTCTCTCTCTCTCTCTCTCTCTCTCTCTCTCTCTCTCTCTCTCTCTCGAATTAACATGCACCGAGCGCGTCGCCGGGCGTCGTCGAACTTTGGATTCTGCGGATATTTATCGGACCCGGAGCGGCTCACGGCGACAGGATCACCACGATTTGATCTCGCTCTCACTCTCCGCGCGATAACGAGGGCACGAGGGATTTGCTTCTCCACGCCGGGCTAAAATGTTCGTCGCGCGCGATGACGGAGGCGGATTCAGCGCTCGCGTTTCGTCACTCGATATCGCGTCAGGATCCTGCACATTTATCTTGTCACACCTTGCTTGCACTGCGCCGATAAGTCGACGCTTCCGCGTAACGTGGTCGTCATTATTTGCCCGATCGATGGCGATTTATCAATTAAAGGCTCTCTCTCGGCTTCGTCCACAGCGCCCGCTTGCCGGCCGGTTTCGCCAAATTATCCTTTCGGCCGCGATCCCTCGCGAAATCCTCCCGACTCACACGCACGCACGCACGCACGCACACTTGTCGCTGTTTATCGCGTTGTCACCGGTACCGTTTTAACGATTTCTCCCGCCTTGAATGCACCGATCATCAATCTCACTCCACGCGGCGCGTTAGGTCATTCGGGAATCCCGGGCTGGGACTGGCCGCCGCGCCGGCGACAACGGCCCGAAACACCTACAGCGAGGAGGAGAATGACAGTCACGAATAAAATTGGGGGAGTTCCTCCGTGGAGCGTCTTGGTGAGACAACGTCGCGAGGAGATACTTTCTCCTGCTGTATTCTTCCCAACGCGCTACTTTTATCGCGTTCTTCTTCGCGCGAGATGTCGATTTTTAACGACGACCTTGAGCCAGCTTCTCTTATTTGCATAAATATTTCGGACCCGTGGCGGACGGAGTGGCGACACGGTTTCACGTCGACGAAGACGCCACTTTCGAAAATCTGAATCGAAACTATCTCTAAATGCTACACCGCGGTGATACTTGATATATTAGACCCAGCTGATATTTCATCGGGGTGACGAGATCGATGCACGTCCGTGGTGACGAACGCAGTTCAGCGAACTCGAAGTTGCCGCTGCTTCGTCGCTGAAGAGGCGCTTTCATCAAGGAAGATGAGCAGCGAGAGCCTTGTCGTTTTACCGTTGTCGATTATCAAGGCGCGTCCCGTCGTTATTGCTTCTCCTCCGCGCGGGCGGACTTCTCGACGATGACGTCTTCGCGCTCGAGCATGCCAAGCGCGAGCCGAGCGAAAGAAGCTCTCTTCGCGAGAGAAGCTCTCTTTGCGAATGCCAAATCTCCTCCTCGCGACCGCTCTCGACGATGGCCCCCGCGCTTTCGATTGCACTGGCGCGTAATTAACCGGCAGCCCCGATTTTCGAGAGAGTCGTCGACGGTACCCGTACGGCGAGAATGTCGCGGGTTCTTCTTCACTGTGAGAGCGCACACCGACTTTCCCTCGTGACGAAAATCGTCCCAGCTCTAATCGCGCTTCCTCCTTCGGCGAGTGATTATCTGGCCGGCCGGCGAATCGCGTTGATATACGCAGACGCGATCGAGCGAACAACGTGCAGAGCGGCGAGCCGGCGAGCGAAGCGACAGGTGGATCCCACGTGCACCTCTGATCAACGTCCGAGAGCCCACTGGCCGGACTTCTCGATCCACTCGCGCCTTTATCGAATGCGAGAGAGCGATCTCTCGCGCGCGCCACGCGCCGCGCTGAGAACTCCGGCGAGAACGTGCCCACGCGAGCTACGCTCGCGTACACGTGTACGTGATATACCCGAGGTATTTCGCACCGTCGCGCTGCGGTGTTATCGATCGTCGAAGACAGGTATTTACTCCATCAACCGATCCGCCATCAAATAATCGCGGACTCGAGCAGCCACCCTGACGAGGGTCTCCTCTCGCGAGTCTTGTATGAGTGGCCAACCGTGTTCCCGAGAGAGAGAGAGAGAGAGAGAGAGAGAGAGAGAGAGAGAGAGAGAGAGAGAGAGAGAGAGAGAGAGAGAGAGAGAGATTGACGACAGACGTTGGCGCTCCATCGACGATCAATTATTGGCTACGTGTGTGTGCATTGTTGAGCGCAAATTTGTTGCACGTGAAACATAAACGTTTATCAATGTTTGCGCGAATTGTCACGCGTGACTCGCGCGCGTCACATTTACTGCATCTTTCATCCTTTCATTCTTTCATTCTCTCTCTCTCTCTCTGTCTCTCTCTCTCTCTCTCTCTCTCTCTCTCTCTCTTTCTCTCTCTCTTTCTCTCTGTCGCTCTTTACAGCACAACGATCCTCTCGAAGAGACGGAGGAAGCGCGCACAGCGATTAGCCGATTACTATTTTCGCACATCTGTCGACGCTTTTTCGGCCGCTGATTCAACGCGAATCGATACCAATCCGCCGAAAAAGCCGAGCTTATCGCCCCGTGAGAGGAAGCGCGCGCGTATCTGGCTTTTTCGAGATAACATGATGACACTCTCAATATTATAGCTATTACATTACACACCATCGTCGAGATTAAGAACGCTGAGTGCGCGCGCGCAAGCGGAATTTCAGCGATTTTCTCGTTAACGTCTCGCGATTCTCCCGATTCTGCTATCTTGACGTTGCAAGCCGGCCGCGGCGGCCGATGACGGGAAGAAGCGCACCTACCGCGAATTATCAGGTGGCGATTTATCGCTGTCGAAATTCCCCTGCGGTGCCGCCGGCCGCGAAACGCGCAACTCCGCTAATATGCCCGCCACGTCATCCGGCTGGCCGAATCATTCTTCCGGCAAGGTTCATTGGCGAATTCTACGAAGCAATCGGCCGATCGGCGTTCCTCCGCATCTAGGAGCCTCGCTCGGCCCGGCGGTCTTCTTCTGCCCGACGCGTGCACACCTTCGTGCTCTTACGTACAACGCGCAGCAGGGGGTGCAGCGGCGGCCGGAGTGTAAACGAAGGCCAAGCCGCGCGCCGAGGGGATGTAACGAGGTGTTACGGTAAACACAGAATGGAGAACGACGTCGCTATTTCGGTCGATAACGCGATGCAAACGTCAGTAACTCGCACGGGGCTATCCAGACACGCGAGCCTCGGGCTCTCCTTCCTCCCGCGAGCCTCCCTCGAGAGGCTTGCCGCGACGGCTTGTCGCTCGAGGGACGCCGCGCGGAGTTCGCGGGGAAGACGGGGAGAATCCCCGAAACGTTACAGTGGATAATCGAGCGTTAATCCGAAACGTCAACGCGGATTGGAGAGGTTGAGCTCGACGATGCGCGAGCGTGGGAGGACACGCGTCCTCTTCAACTCCCGCCGCGAACTCCGAACTCCTCGTCGCGAGATTCCGAACGTCGGAACGCGCCCTGTTTACAAGTTCCAAATTCAAACGGGTCGATTCATCGGTCGGAAGCGAGCGAGCGCGGCTCTTCCTCGCGCGTGGGTCTTCGAGTTTACTTTTGCCAGCCTACCAGTCAGCGTGCCAAAGTTCGAGTATAGAATGCACGTCGTCAGCGGACTTTGTGTGCAGTCTCATCGTGAACAATTATATCGAGACTCTCGGCGCCCTTGCTGGCGGAATTGATAGTCGCAAGTCGAATTAATAGTCGTCCGTTTCGCGACCCCGACGAGCCCCGCGCTCGAAACGGATCGCCATTACGGCGGATGATGAAGTTACGGACGGACCAGGCGCCCAGCCGTAAATATAGCGCTTGACGTAACGTAGTGCAAAGTAAACGTGCCACTTGTTCCCGCGTTTGTGCGGGAGAGAATCCGAGAAGACGGCGGAAAGGAGTGAAAATCCGATGACGCGCGGCGCGGCGCGTCGCGTCGCGTGCGTGTGGGCGTGCGACCAGGAAATCAGGCTAATGACGTGCTGCAGGACTTCCTACGTCAAAGGAAGCTCCGAATCGATGATTCTCCACGCACGAGAATCCTATCTCTATCGCTCTCTCAGGCTCTACGGCCGAACAAAGATTGAAATCAGCGCAACAAACGCAAACGGCGAGAGGAAGTGCGAAAGCGTGTTACAATGTTACAATGCGTTAAGATTCAGGATATTTACGCAGATAACGAAGCGTCTGGTACCCACATGGAGACCTCGATGCCGGTTTGATAATCCGCTCGCGTTCGCGCTTGCTTCGTGAACTCTACCGCTCTCTGTTACAGACTGCCGGAGACTTCGAAAGTCCAAGCGGTCGGTAACGCAGAAGATTTATGTAGGTGATAGCTCGTAGTACGTGGCACATTTGTAGCGATGACTCCGTTGAAAATTTCACGGAGCAAAGTTCAATCGGGAACAATAGCCGGACCGCCGCTTATCGCTCCGAGGGCGAAACGACGAAGGATGGCCTGTTTTAAGGAACGCTCGAAGTTTCGCGTGATATAAAACGCTCGAGTGCCTGGCCGAAAGGTGCTCGTTGAATATCAATCTCCTGGAGTATTAAACTTTCAATGGAAGACTCGGTAAACGTGCCGGACGCGTAAAACAGTCCCGAAATTATGCATTTCGCGCAGAGGCGTAGGCGCGCCCGAGCGAGCGAGAGCGCACAGTCCCGCCTAAGTTTTTATTAGAAAGTTTGTAGCAACGGAGCCTTTCTCTCTCTCTCTCTCTCTCTCTCTCTCTCTCTCTCTCTCTCTCTCTTTTTCTCTCCCTTGTTCGCTGCAATCTGGCGAAACTTTGAACGTAAAACCCCATCGCCGACCTTTTCTGCATTCGTAGCATGCATGAATTATTAAAGGCGAGCGGGCAAGTCCTCCTTCACGCATTTTCGCGAAGCATTTCGCGTGTCGCACTTTGTATCAACGTCCTCCGTTTCTCCCGCTCGTGTCGCCGCGTTTCATTCGATTCTTACTGGAACTGCGAGTCGCGAGCGATAAAATAAATGTTCTCTGATTATTCCACTCGAATTCCACGACGGAACCGATTTTTATGTGATACTTTTTGTGATCGCGGAATTAAAACGATATGCGTATTCCCGCGGAATATTCAACAGTATCTTTCTCGTCGTGCTAAAAAAAAAAAAAGGAAAAAAGAACTGATCTCCCGAAGTAAAAGCGAATAGAATAATGAGTATGCGCCTGGGGCGATTTCAAGCCGTTGTTTCTCCTCGACGGAAATCCGACGCGGTTTCTTATCCCGTGACTTTTTCAATTTCGAATATTTAATGATGCAACGCGTCGTGATCATGCGGGCAATATCATCGCAAGGTTTCGAGAACCGGATTCAAGGTAGAGCGAGTTCCTTTTCTCTGTCTCTCTCTCTCTCTCTCTCTCTCTCTCTCTCTCTCTCTCTCTCTCTCTCTCTCTCTCTCTCTCTGTCTCTCTCTCTCTCCCTCTCTCTTTTTCTCTCTCACCGTAGGCCGTAGGGCCGAAGCGCCAAGGGTCCTGCGACGTCACGCGCAAAATTGTCACGGGCCTCGCGTGCGGCCGCGGTCAGCGACGTCGGTCTTCAGCGTACGCACGTACACACGCAGTCGTCGTGTCGAACACGTTGATATGGACCACGCGACCTTGGCGCACGTACTTCGGCTATGCTTCGCTTTTGATGCGCGAACAAACGCGACGGTGTTCTCGTCGCTCTCGGCTTTATACGTTCAGTCAGCGCGATTCTGTAGGCGCGCGCTTCTGTCAAAAACGACGAGAAAGAGAAAGAACGAAGGGAGCAGAGAGGGAGAAAGGGAGAGAGGACACAAGGCGAGACGAAGCAGCCCATTCATTCAAAAGATAAACGCCACGCCAAGTACAAAGTGCAGCCGATGCGCAAAGTGAAAATAATTATCTGCCAACGACATTTCTCTATTATTCCCTCTTCTCTGTGAATTGAATTAAATTGAAAAAGATATCTTGAGCTCTGTATTTTTTACTTATTTAAAAAAAGTTAGATCTTTTTTTTTAACATTGTACTGTTTCAAATGTGTTGCAAAAAATAAATTTAAGCATCTCACGTGGTTTTGTGCTACGCGTCTCTCGCCACGCGATCGATCGATGCGAGCCTCTCATGTAAAATAATATTATTTTTTTTCGTTTCGATCAAAGACACGCGAGAAGGAAAATATGGCATAAAATAGCCTCGTATATGGAACCGCCGTAATCCTTCCCTCTTTAATCTCTTCTCATATATCTCGCGAACTTTTTGATAAAAATATTTCCATTCTCCGCGCTCGGTCGATTCTTTTCTCTTCCTCGAGAACCCGACGTTTTGACAAACAAAAGGTTTAGGAAATTTTTACCAAATACATATATATCGTAATTTTTTTAACAGATCGTAATTATTTTATTCATATTATTTTGAACCTACTGTTGTAAGAGTCGCCATTGATTACGTAACAAAAAAAGTTCTCTCTTCTTTTTTTTTATTTGCAACTATGATAATTTCACTCTTGTGTTGTACTACAATAACTGACTCTTTTACAACAGTGTTCACTTTTCACTTAATATAATTATATATATATATATATATAATATAAATATAATATATAAATATTATATATATATAATATATATATATATATATGTGTGTGTGTGTGTGTGTGTGTGTGTGTGTGTGTGTGTGTGTGTGTGTATGTGTATGTGTGTGGGCTATCGTTTTTAGGAAAAACTACCGATTACTTAGTGTTTATCGGAACTTATCGATTGACTGTCCCAGCTGCACATTTTTTATCTAAGGTTCCGCGGACAAGATGATCTAAGTATGACATCGCAATAAATTCTGTTGCTAAGGCAAATAATATAAGAATATCCTAATCGGAGCGATCCTGAATTTTAAGTATATACTTGCAATTTATCCATGGGTTTAACATGTCTAAAGTGTGAGTAACGATTATACTATAAAAGATAAATTTAAACATCTCACCTGCGCTCACGCGATCGCTTCGCGAGCAATAAAAAGTTCGTACGTATTTTTCATCTCGATCAGAGAGATCGGAGCGAGAACAGAAATATGGTATAAAACAGCCTCTCCTCGGACCGCCATGATCTTTCCCTCGCTTACTCTCCTTGCTAGAGCGCGGTCTTTTTAATAAAAATATTCCCCCTTCCGCCGTGCTCGTCTCGGCCCTTTTCCCCTCCTCGAGAACCCGACTTCATCCCTCTCACTCGGTCTTGCTCTCGCTCGCACCACAGCCTGCAGAGAGCTATGTAGTAGCAGGGTGACGCGATTCGGCGTCCCCTTCGTGCGGAGGCACTTAGCGTGAAGGTATTTGTCTATCGGAAACTATACCCTCGCCGCTCGTGCGCGCCATGAAATCTGTCCCTTTCGCACGCCCTCACAAGATTCCCTCGGCGAACACGAGAGCCCTGCGCGCTGTTTTTTCGTAGTGTCGCGGTAGTTAGATGACACGTGTACGCGATTCTGCAGGCGCGGTGGTGGGGAGGGTGGCAGGGGGCAAGGTACGGAACTCGCTACTCCGCAGTATCGATATACCCATTTTCGATCGTGACGTTAGAAGAAAGGCGACACGAGCGCGCTGCTAATTCAACTGTTCGCGTCGCGCTTCGCGCATATAAGCCGGCCCGCCGCTGCGGCATTGTATTATACTTTGTAATAAAGTCATTATGTAAAAATAACTGCGTACGCTGGCAAGGAGTGTACTTTGTGCCGAGTAATGAATTTGCATCAATCGCGCGGATTTATCGCTCGCGGCCCTGATCAAGATCGACAAGCGGAAAGTCGAGACGCGCAGGCCGAACAGGTTTACTCGGGACAGAGTGGCGGCGATGAAACAAACGTCGCGGGCTGCAACCCTCTACGTTATACCACGCGGGCCGAAACTCGCGCTCGGCCAATTTTCCGAGTTCCCAGTTCGCGAGCGAGCGAGCGAGCCTTCGTTCCTCCAGTCGACCGCTCTTGGAGAGTGTGTAAGTACCTTCGATCCGCGCGCTCTGTACAGACATGCATCACACACGCACACACGCCCGGCGCATCGAGGCTCCCGGGAGGGTGGCCACGGGGTGGGATTTTGTTTTGCCGGATGCGCAGTGTCGCTACGGGGCAATTAAAGCACCGTAAAGCTCGTCGATCGGACGACCCAGCGAGACCGGCCTCCAGCAATCAATCGGACCTTTTGTGCGACCAGAATTACCTTCGGTACACTCAGTAGTATACGCGTGCATATACACATACTGCAACTTCTCCCTCTTATTCCCTCCCCTCTTCTCTCTCTCTCTCTCTCTCTCTCTCTCTGTCTCTCTCTGCCTGCACCTTATCTATCTCCTCCGCTCTATCTGTCCGTCCCTCTTCCTCTCGCGGTGGTCGGTACTTCGGTCGCGAGTAGCTGCCTCGGGGCGAGGGATAAGCGCGCACCAGGGCGGTCGATATTGATAACTTCACCCTGTTCCAGAACGAGCGGCAGATAGAAATCACACGACGGCGACCGGCGACGGTTTCGATAAAAACGCAAGCTGCTCCTGCACTTCGGTTCGCAAATCCGCCAAGGATCGCTCGATCCTTCTTACGCGAGGCAATTTATCGCGTATCCGATCCTGCTTGACATCAATTTCCGATTTGTCCGACATCGACGAGAATACACCGATGATGAAAATTCGAACGATGATTTCACTCGAGACCTGGTGGTTCTCCTCGACTCTTACACACGCATGTACCTCCCCAGTGGACGATTCACGCTTCCCGAGCGAGCCGTCTTCGGGGCGCCTGCGCTCGCTCCGCACCTGCGTCGCGATCCCGCGGAGCGGGGGCGGCGAAGACGACGGCGGTGGTAGCGGCGGCCGCGGCGGCGTAGAGGAAGGCAACGAGGAGGCATCGCCAGTAGCTCCCAAGCAGTGACTCCGCGCGTAACGACATGTAACCATCGGACGGCCGTTTCGCGCGGTGTTATGTCATCGGTGACAATCGGCAGGACGCGGAAGTCCGAAACTCGCGAACACCGCGGCCGATGATCGCGCGCGCGCGCGCGCGTTTCGCCCGCGCTCCCCCGTCAACGGAATCGCTCGGCCCTGAGCGTTCCGCCTGTCTTGCTGTGTCCCCGCGACTACCGACTCTCACGTCCGACGTCGGCCAACGACTCCGTCGTCCTCCTCGTCGTCCGCGCGGGTAGTCGCGTTCACGTCATACCAACGGAGTTACACCGTTCGCAAGAGCTCACGGTTGCAGCGACGAAGAGACAAGCTCTCCATTTCTCTCTGTCTCTCCCTCTCTCTCTCTCTCTCTCTCTCTCTCTCTCTCTCTTTTTCTCTCTGCTTCTCTCTCTCTCTCTCTCTCTCTCTCTCTCTCTCTCTCTCTCTCTCTCTCTCTCTCGACCTCGATGGGTCGAAGACACTCAACGCGGCTAGCAGCCGTGAGCTCCGGCGAGTCGCCGCCGCCGCCTCCGCCGCCGCCGCCACGAGCTCGTTGCAAATCGACGCTCCGATGAAGATCGACGCCCGTATTCGCGTGTCCCCGTTCGCTCCGCGGCGTGTCACGGTTCGATAGCCGGATGAACGCCGGCGACCTCGGCGTTTGCGTCGACGGTGCGCGATTGTGCCTGGGATCGAGCGGCGGATCCGCTCCGAATGTCGACGAACTCACAAACGCGCGACGCTCTCACCCCGACGACTGTGGCCGCGGACGGAACGGATAAAACGCTGACGGACGCACGGCAGGAGCACGACAGGATGACGTGATCAGATCCTGGCACACGCGGAAGCGTCGTCCCAACTCGGCAATGGCGATACGGTGGCCTTGAGATCGATTGCACGAGACCGAGCTCGGTGAACGGCCGGGGTGTACGACTCGGCGATTCCAAGTCGAATTCGCGCGATCGTTCCGTCCCATTCGCGCTACCGGGTGTCGCGATCGCGCCGGTACGGCACCGCACCGTCTCGCGAAGGAGGTTTACGATGCGCGGTGCGGTAGTCGCTGGCAGTACGTGTCGCGATCATGTCGAGGAGTTCCGCGGCGCACACGGATTGCTCCCTGCGATTGCTGCAAGCATGTGAACGAGACTGAGGGCTCGAGGCGCGTTTAAGATTCGCTCGTGCGGGCAAACCGCAAAGTAATATCGCGCTGGTTACGTGGTGTGAGCGTATATACATAAGTGCGAATCGTCATCGTCCGCGACGTCCCGGCGTCATCGCGATCGATCTCGTCGCGACGATCGGGGGACCGGCAACGGTCTCGTCGATGGCAGAGTGACAGAGTAACCACCGTGCGTTGAATGGAGTGATGAGCGGGGCCCCTGCGCGGGGCACAGTGCCCCGTCGTCAAAGACGCCATCATCATCACCACCACCGTCAGCAGCATCATCGTCATCATCAGCCGAAGCATACGAAGCACGCGCGAGAGGAGACGCCGCGGGACGACGCGTTGAACGGCGAACCGGAGGAGAAGCGACCGAAGGTCAACCCGATCTTCCTGTGGGCGTCGCAGCGTGAGCAAAGGATCATCGAGGTGAGATGCGAGGACTACGACAAGCGTAATCGCATCAAGCTGACCAAGACCGCGCAAGGATGGCGCTCGATACCACGGACGACGTCCAACGTGTACTCGGTCGCCCTGGCCACCGCCAACGCCTGCAAGACGAGGCCGCCGCCGAGCTTGGTGGACTCGCCAGCTTCTTCGGTCTCGTCCAACGACGAGAAGGAGAACGGCACACGGTGCCAAGAGACCGTGGCGAACCCGCACCAACGTCTGCCGATTCGAGTATACCCTGTCAACATAGCCGGCGCGACCAATGGTTTGCTTGCCGGCGTCGAAGGCACCGGCAGGAAGAGGTGTTACGAAGACGCGAGGAGCGACGAGAATCGCCGAGGATACGCGTATCCCCTCGGAGTCCGTGACGACTCCAAGTGGAACGCCGTTCATCAAGGTTGCTCCGAGGACAGAGGTAAGGATGACAGTGAGCGAGAAATGCGACCGGAGAACGTGGAATGCGAGGTGGATTACGAGCGGAGTAAAGCTGAAGAGCGTATGTCGAGCCTCACGGCTAAGCACAGACCGGTGGACACTTGGGTCAACCTGGAGAGGCTGCAGAAGGACAAGCTGTTCCAGCCGCGCGTGGTGCTGGAGCAGTTGCATCTGTCGCAGCTTGCCGAGAATACGCAACAAAGTCCCAACCAAGTCGCAAACGTCGTTTGCCAGGCGAGAGAGAGAACAAACGTCACGGCGAGCGAAACGGAGCGGATGGAAGCAAACGGCGAGCGAGATGAAGAGCAGCACGAGGTGATCAACGAGACGGGGGAGGAGGAGGAGGAGGAGGAGGAGGAGGAGGAGGAGGAGGAGGAAGAGGAGGAAGAGGAGGAGGAGGAGGAGGAGGAGGAGGAGAAGGAAGAGAAGGAGGAGGAGGAGGAGGAAGAGGCGCTGGCCACTGATGAAAAAGACAGTGAGACGTGTCCGCGGGTGAATAAAGCAGGCATTCAGGATCTACTGAACATGATAGACGCCACGGCATCGCCCGTCCTCGCCACCGACACTCCCAGCGCCGACTTGCCGGTGGATTCCACCAAGACCTACCAAGTGCTCGACGAAGACACGCGCGAGATAAAGACGACCCAACACCGAGACAAGGGAGTCATCAAGGAGACGAGCGACATCGTGGAGCAATCGTCCGACAATGCGAGCGAGTCGATATCGTGTTACAACATCGGGACCGTCCAAGACGGCGACGATGAGGATGACGATGACGATGACGACGGCGTCGACGGGGACGACGTCGACGTCGACGAGAAGCCCGAGGTGAACGAGGGGAAGATCCTCGAGGACTATTCTCTAGACGTGGAGGAGAAAAAGATCTGCGTGGACAACAAGATCTTGTTTTCGCTCAAGAACAACCCCGAGACAGCGTTGCGATCCTGCAAAGTCGCCGAAGCCGACGGTGGTCTGGCAAATTCCCGACCGAGACGCGCACCCAGCTCGCTGGTCACGTGGCAGAATGTGCCGGGCGAGGAAGTGCCGTTGGAGACCGAAGAGGCGCTGGACGAGCCCGGCGAGCCGTTGAAGATCGATTACGACGACAGCTCGAAGCTACTCGATGCTCTGAGGAACACCCCGGGACTGTCGGTGTCCGTGATGAAGAGCACACCCGAGATCAGCAGCAAGAACCTCATCGCGCCGCCCGCGAGGCCAGCCTCAAAGGCGTCCTCGTCGAGCAGGTCGCCGGACTCGCAAGCGGAGTGCGTGGAAAAGTTGCTAAAGAACCGTAGCGTCAATTCGCCGACGACTCCCGGCTTCCTCGACAATCGCGGGTGTACCATCTCCCCCCGTAACCTACCGGGGCTGTCCATCATTATACCGAATTACCGCTACCGAAGTAGCAGCGCTAATCAGTTAAGCACGAGTTCGCCAAACACGAAACGCCGCGTGGAGTCGCCCGAGAGCACGGTGAGCTTCAACAAGGCCGAACCGGAAGAAATCAAACGCGACGAAGCTCCCCGGGAGGAAAACGAGGAGGAATACGAGGAGGTGGAGGACGAGGAAGATGACTGTGATTCACAAGTGTTGGAGGATCTCAGGAGGCAAAGGGCGGACTCGCTGGTGTACGATAGTATGGACGCGGATTACTACGCGGGTCACAACGGCTCCAGGAACAATACGGAAGAGCGTAAGACTCCGCTGGAGAACGCGAAGGGCGATCAACTGTGGCTGGCCTCCAGCCGGAGCAGTGAGGCGCAGGCCAAATGTAAATATCAGGACCTGGAGCACTTTGACGAGCAGGTGCTGGAGGAGCTGCGGTCTCGCGGCACTGTAGTGTCGCCTCAGCCCAGCGGGATACCGTGCTCACCAGCGCCGTCCAGGAGACCGTCCTCCGCGTATCTCGAGAGGCTGCTTCCGAGCCCACCATGCTCGGTGTCCTGCTCGGAGGACGCCAAGAGCGAGTTGTCGCTCAAGAACATCCTGACGTCCTCGATAGAGTCGAGGGATTACGAGCGACTCAAGGAAGGAGCGTCGACTCGATTCGATCATCAGGGCGTGGACTTCGGTATCTGCCGACCTGTGCACTCGAGTGTCGATAGAAACACCAGCGTTGCCCTCGCTAGAAGAGCCCACCGGAGCTTCCAGGGGCGCCTGGGCGTGCACAATCGGGAAGCGCGAAATCCCGGCAGGCCGATGTCCAGCGGTGACATTCACAGCAGTTTCTACACCGATCGCATCACGCCGAAAAGGCCGATGTCCGCCGAATGGTCGACCAGTCGACAGAAGAATCAAACTAACTATTACCAGAGAACCGCCACTGGTAAAATCGCCAAGAGTCACTTTAATGAACATCTCCAGGACACTTGCGCCACATCGAGTAGCACGGACAGGCTCCTAGACCCGGCTAGTCAACTGCGCGAGCTGATTGAGACCGCCGGTCACCTGATACCCGACCCTCTGCTGGTGCCGCGCGATTACCTGCCGGGTCTGGCTGCAGCACCGGCCACGGAGATACCGAAGTTGCTGGCCACCAGACCCGAGCTGAGGCTACCCGAGGCACTCACCAGACCCGACCTCCTTCGCGACCCCGACCTGCTCGTCATATCGTTGGCGCATCTACAACACGTCCTCGACCACGGCGAGGGACCGGTATCCAGGTCACGACAGCCGCAACCGGCTAGAGTCAGCTGCAACAACAGCAACAACAGGGGATCCGGTGTTCACAGCGGGAACAACGGTGGCGGCGCCGCGAGAGGCAGCATCACGGGGAGACCTAAATTAAGTTGCAGACCGATCGGCACGCTGATGCCGGCACCGATAGACTTGTCGAGCGGCAGAACGCGCGTCAACCCTTATCCGCCTCTCCTCAGGGTGCGCAGCGGACTGCTCAAGCAAGAGCCGGAAGTGAGCTCCACCGCGAGCTCGCCGGACGAGTCGCAGCTGTGGCACCCGTTGTTCGGCAGGTAAGTCGCTCGACTGATACACCTCTTCGCCGAGTACTCTCCAAATTTCTCCGAGTGAAATCTCGCTCTCGAAACGCGTGATAATCACAACGCGAAGCAGTCGAAATAACGCCACTCCAAGTCTCAAGATTCAATTCCAACTTGGGTCGTGTGGATTCTTCATCCACATGGTCAATCGGAGTAAATGTGTTTCTCTGAGGCGACCAAGATGCGTCTCGGGTTTCTATTCTTCAATCTTCGATAAAAACTATTCACTCGATCATTCAGAGCGAAAAAATCATCCTATTGACAAGTCACACGAATTCGAGCGACTGGACTTCGGCTCGAGTCACTTTAGTTTTCAAGTGGAATTTCACTCGAAGAAATTTAGAGAGTGAAGCCTAGTTACGTTCGTGACTTACGTTTCTCTCCGAAACGGATACGTTCCTCGCGTTAATATTCAAGCCGAGAATTGATATCACGCTGATCGCTCGGCCTCCTTCGACTTTAATATTTTCGGACGATTGATGAACCCCCGTGATCGTTAACGGTGAGAAAAACGCGCTCGATTGGCGACGAAGGTGTTCGTATCACGTCGTTATCGACAGGGTTGTTCAATTATGCAAATAAGCAATAGAATCCAATTCTCATTGAGGACGTAACATCCGATGAAACCCGGCGGCGTGGTAGCTTACGCGCGCGCGAACGGACAGCGCACGTCGGATATATTTGTAGAGCGAAAGACGTGAAACATGGAGAAATAAAGAAAAGAGAGAGAAAGAGAGAGGGGTGGGAGAGAAAGAAAGAGAGAAAAAGAAGCAAAGTGGCCGTCGATGCCTCGCTCACACGAGCGCAAATAGGTCGACCTTAATAACGACCACGACGAACCACGAATGTACGAAAACAATACTGTTAACCTTCGACGAAGTCACGAAGGAGTCGCACAAAGCAATGACGACGACGACGACGACGACGACGACGACGACGACGACGACGACAGAGCGGCCGCCGCTCCGGTTCTCCCTCGCGAGCGACACAAAGTGTTCGCACGCAGGAAGTACATTGTGATCCCTTCCGTGTCTGCAATTAACACGCAGGGACACGTTCGACCGTGCAAATGCTACCCGTGTGTATTTTTCTTGCCGACGGGCGGCATGCCGTCCGCAAGAAACGATTAAAATTTACACCGTTTCCATCGATTCGCTCGTCTCTTGAAATAGACAGAAAGAAAGATGATCGTCATATCGATGCTTTATGCATACTGGAGATGAGCGGGAGAGAGGAGGAGGAGAAGGAGGAGGGAGCGCGCTACCGGGGCGTTTCGCGATTCCGTCCGCAGACAGGTATATGGACTCGCGACGATGACGGCGACTGCCGTCACAGCGACGGCCACGAGGTTCATTTGCATTTTAATACGGCGACGGTAACGCGACTCGGCGCGCGGTTAGCCGCGACGCACCTAACGAATTCTGCCGAGGCGCTTGTCACTCGAGCTTAATAACGAGCCGATCCGTTGCGCGGCCGTACATCGACACTGTTAAATATTTAAATTAGATCGAGCGCAACGCGCCGAGCGAACGAAAGAAGCGACTCTCGGTATCGCGCCTCCTACACGTCGACCATACGACAACACGGCGTGTGACCTACTATATTACGCTTCCTCCGCCGCGCTCGAAAGGAGGGCTGATGGGTGTCGTTAGAGTAATTGGGACGAGGCGGTGGCGATGCACCGCGGTCCCAGGGAAAATATCACGACGTGGGAAACAGAGAGGACAATCATCGCCCGCACTCATGCGCGCGCGGGAGAGGGACTCATCGAAAGGCAGTGTGTTCGGCCACCTCGACGATTCGAAGGAAGAGAGAGAGAGAGAGAGAGAGAGAGAGGCGCTTAGAATAGAATCCCCAAAATTGCGTGGACAGCGGAGATTTTTGGCAGCGTCAGCTCGCGCTCGAAACACACGACTTTAATCCTATCGAGAGCGGGCTTCATCGCGCTCGGAGTACCCGCTGACCCGCTCGGAAAATTTCCAGACCCGATCCTGCAGCACACACGACTATCGCTAATTGGCGGATCGAGACTTCGCTAATTAGGACCGACGGCCGCTGTTGCTGCCGTTGCGCGATCGCAGCCATTGGCACGACGCGAAACTAGGTCGTGGCGTCGTTTTTCGTCCTACGTTCGTTGTTGGCGCTCACGCGAAGACAACGATGAAGACTGCGAGGACGAAGAAGCGGCGACGGCGACGGCGACGAGGACGAAGAAGCGGCGACGGCGACGGCGACGGCGACGGCGACGGCGACAGCGACAACGACGGCGGAGGAGAAGGACGAGGCACGGTTGCGCAAGTCCGCATATTTAGGATTCATAGGCTCGAGTATAGATCCGAAGGAATCGATAACGATACGTGGGTAGAAAGGGTAAAGGATACCCAACGGCGGTATGCTAATTTTCCTTCACGGTAGGGAGGACACGTCTGCGATCGTTCGTACGACGGATCGCTTCATTTATTATGTTTGGAGTGACGTCCCGGGAAGCTGCTTTAATAAATTAGCCTTGAACCGAGATTTGATTAGACGAAGACCTATATACGGCGACCATATGACGACACACGTGACGACGGCATATAAGACGACAAGCAGCGCGTCACTCATATTTCAGGGAACGCAAATTCCAGCCGAGTCGCGAACAGATTCGCTCTATCGTCGCGCTCGCCGGAAAAATCGCGCGTATACGCGATATACGCGTCCCACTCGTACTTCTCATCTTGACGGAGTGTGCGCGCGTGTTTTAATTAAAACGAAAATAGACTCCTGTGCGCCACGTAGAACGCATCTCTCGACACGTAGCCGGCCAGAGCGCGAGTTCTTTCCCCGACGAGGGTTCGCAATCCCGATCTCGACACGGATGAGCGCAAGGAGCAAGAAGTACGCGATCTTCCGAGCCTGAGGAAATAGATATCGATTCACGAAACAGCGAGGGAAAGACAGAGAGAGACAGAGAGAGAGAGAGAGAGAGAAAGCATGTATATGTTCCGGAGTCAACGTGGCATCTCCGCGTATCTCTCTAATGAAACGCACGGGAGGACGCGTCGTCGGTAATTAATAACACGTACGTCGCGTCTCATCGTGTCGTCTCGTCTCGGCCTCTGCGAAGCTGCGACGGAGACCGGCTCGTCTCGCGAGGGAGGCCCCGAAAGCCGCGCAGGATTACACGGTACTTGATCGAGTATCTGATGTAAACGCGAAAGCACCAGCCACCACGTATGCGCGCCCATGCACGACGGCGAAGTACGAAGCGGCCCCGAACGCCCTTTCGCCGCACGGCGAAGCATTTGTGTAAATAGCATTAGGACGTTATTCTCCGCGGAACGGAGCGGAGCGGATGGACGGCTTTAATGAGAGGGAGAGGCATTAGAGGAGGGTCGTCGTTGGGTCCTCCTCGTCGTCCTCGTCGTCGTCGTCGTCGTGTGACGACACGAGCGCTCATCGATCGCGCAAACGCTCCGGCAGGGAATTCGAAAGCGCGGGGAGCGCCGGACAGGAAGCAAAAATCTCCCCCCCCCCTCCGCTGCGGGCTTTAACCCTCTCGCGGAAGGCCGGATGGACGGAGCGAGTGTGTGGAGCAGACACGAAAGGCAGGAGGGAGGGAAGAAGGGCGAAATCAATTTGCTATTCCGGAGTAACGATCTCGTCAAGAGAGGATCGCGCGCGCGCGCGTATCGTCCTGCTGATATTCGCGTTTCCACAGATATTCGCCCTATTTTTATTATTCGCGTGCTAATAGCACGCTTTGAAATCGGAGCAATGTGACTGAAACACGATGACTGCGCATCGACAAGTAAATATTCCGAGCTTCGAGATAGAAATGTTTTTCTCCAATATTCTCTTACATAATGGCGCTCCTCTTCGCATAATTCTTCCTCTATAACTGCGTCGCACATTGCGCACGTTAAAGAAAGAAAAAGAAAAAAGAAAAGAAAATAGAAAAAAGAGGGAGAAAAAAGAGCTCAGTTGGAAACATGTCAGTGGCAATGGTATTGATGCGTTTGCTATTCTTCATGCGACTTTGTAAATCAACAGGATGTGATGTACATATCGTCCGTTTGATAAGAACGCGTCGACGCGTATATATTGCAAGCGACACGTGGAGCACTACCGCGACCTAATCGGGCGACGATTTAAAAAAGCGCACGCTCCAATCGTCCGTCCGAGATGACGTAACGATGAATTATTGCGCGGGAAGGGTCGTATCATCTCCATTCACGTATAATTAATTCACACGCCGCACCGACGCTACACATAACAAACCGTAAGTGATCCCGATAAGCGTAATTACACACATCGACAGGTATAATTCCCCGGTATATAACAACGAGGTGAGTGTGTGTTGTGCGCTCTTAAATTATATCTTGAGAGCAGTTAAAAGCATGTTTCACGACGATTTTACAATATTTGCATGGCTGCTCGCGTATCATCCTGCGGACGGCGGAGAAGCTTCAAGCAACAATATAATAATAATAATGTATATTTCCACGTTTGCCGGAGAAAAGCAGATGGATATATTCCGTAGGTGAATTTTAACTGCGATCGCCAGGCCAATCGGGCGCCGCCGGTCTGTTCTCCTCGAGAATTTATAAAGATCAAATCCCAAACGAGAGAGGTCGAACTAATCGAATCTTCGGCTTACAACGTGGCTAACTACGATGATCGTCGGCGATATTTCTCGCGTAGCCGCGCACTCCAAGCCGATTCCAACCTACCACGATGGAATCTCGGGAGATCTCCCGCCATAGAATTGGATCGACGCAGGGCTGTACCCATCGACTATTCAGGAGACCGGCGCGATTTACGAGACGTCCGGTCGGATCGGTCGATGCTCGCCGGCCCTGAAGACTCACCTCGCCCACGTCCACGCCCACGTTCCCGCCGCAAGGAGAGGAAGAAAACCCAAGAGAAAGGAAGACCGTATCGAGACAGAAGGAAAGAGCGAGACGGAGCGAGAGAGGGAGAAGAGAAGGATTAAGAACGGACGAAACTAAAAGGTAGAGAACGAGGAGAATGACTGAAAGTTAGAGGAAGAAAAAGCCGTCGCAGAGAGAGAGAGAGAGAGAGAGAGAGAGAGAGAGAGAGAGAGAGAGAGAGAGAGAGAGGAGGAGAGAGGGAGAGAGGGAGAATCCTCGTCATTTACTCTTTTTCTTCTTCGCCTACTTCCCCCTCGTTCCCTCGCGCGATTTTATCTAGTCGTTCCTCCCCCTTGCCCCTCCCTATTCCTCTCTCATTCGCGTTTTCTATGTTCTGTCTCGTTCTTCCTTCCGCCTTCGTCGTTTCTACCACCTTTGTCGTCATCGGTAGTTCACTTTCTCTAGCTTGCTTCCTCTATCCGTTTCTCTCCGCCTCTTGCTCTTGCCCTCGCTTTTCACTCTTCGCTCGTCCCCAGCAATAACTCGTTGGAACATTCGCGACCCGTCAGAACTATCCGAGTTCGCGGTATCGCTTATAAAGTCGACCGGTGATGAACATAGCTCGACATCGCAGTGATCGAGCCAGACGAGGGGGTCATTGGTCCCCTGAGACTGCCTCGAAGAAGTTTCTCTCTCGCTCTTGCCCTCACAGCGCTTCCTTTCGTCTTCTCCGGTACACTCCGGTATACGTACGTATTGCCGATGTGAACGCACCTTTAAAAGCGGATCGATGGATATCGCTAGGAAGCGCACACGCATACACATACACACACATATACAGTACAATTCGTGCGGTTTGTACGAAAGGGTGCCGATGACCAAAATTGGTCGCGAGAAACAACGTCTATTTTAGGATCGTTCGCAGGAGTACAATTGTTGCCGAGGGGAAACAATTTCCTTCATTCGACGTGAGGAGACGTGAGGAGGTGTTAATCGTTTTTAACAAAACAGAATGACGAAAAACGGACAACGATAACTCTACATTCGAGCGAGGTCTCGCGGAATATATATCGGCGATATAAACGACTTGCTCCGCAGGACGAGAGCGCGATTTCTCGTAGGAATTCTCTCGATATTCGTAGGAATTGGAATAACGACTATATCGGCACACAATATCGGACTTGTGATAAATTTGGGAAAAATCGGCCGCGAGCTGCGGCAATATCAGCGGCGATGCCGCGGAATGAGAAGCCTGCACACCGAGGCTGAAAGTAACGACGATGATCGGCCGACGACGACGACGATGACGACGATGATGCGAAGCATTATGACAATTTAAATCCACCGGACGGAGATTGCAGTTTCAAACATCACGTCGGACGCAAATAGGATAAGCGGCTCGAAGAAAAGACAGTGCCGGCATGCGACGCGGAAATTTATGCGAGGAGCGCAAAATCGATCGCACGGCAGAACGCTCTCCGCGCTTACCCGGTCAACGGTCCCGCGAAAGAGTTCTTGCGCGAGCACGTCGCACAGTGACGTACTTACTTACTTATCCACGCACTAACGATGTGTATACTCCCGAGCCTGCTCGCGCGACAATACTTGGCCGTGGCGCGCCAGGGGGGCTGAGAGGGAACTCCTATATAGTTTTATACGAGACAGGATGTCGTGCATGTTTAATGCGCGCCGAGACTCGATGTACGGACATAATCGCGCGCTGCTAAATGATGAAGATAGGAAATCGGACATCGATCGTCGGCAGCCGCGGCCGGTTCTCCCTTCGGATGCTATCCGAAGAAGGCTTCCGAGGTCTTCGCCGACGATTTACGCAACGAGCGAGTCAAGACGGAATGGAACGGCACGTGCGCGCGACAACGCGAATCCCATTGCGGTTGTTGTCCGTTACCGTTGGGCGTGCGCGCGTACAGATTCGTACTTTATCACGCTGCACGCGGATCGATGTGCGTGTACCCTCGCGTCGTGTGCAGACAATAGCTCGTATTCTCCTTGCTCGTACGACGCTAAATGCGTCTCTCCCGATAATGCCGAGCATATGCCAGGATCACGAGCGCGGACGTCGCAAAGTCGGACGGTTGCGCGCGCGTGCGCTCGGTGTTAGCTAAATTTAGTGCGAACAACCGTCGTCGTCGTCGTCGTCGTCGTCGTCGTCGTCGTCGTCGTCGTCGTCGTCGTCGTCGTCGTCGTCGTTGCGTTAAATCTTAACCCCGGGAGATAAGTAACGTTACTTTCCGCTACTGTTGTTTGTCGTTGCGAGTATAGCGGTGAGACGCGTCGCTCACGCGCCGTAAAATTGCCCTTAACGGTTTTAGATACCGCAACGAAAATAGAGATTGCAGAACGCAATAGAGGCCGCAAATTTAAGACCCGTAAAATCGAGGACTTTGGTTCGCGCGCGAAGTGCACGTTTTCGCGACGGCCATCGTTACGATCGTCGCGTTACGACCGACGACGCGGCATCATCAGCGCGCCGCGGCTCGGCTCGTACGCGCTAAATAAATTCACGTCGATAGACCTATTCCGACGTTCTCATAAATCCGCGCAGGTTCGCTCGTAGCGAGTGACGGTTGAAATCGTTCGGCCGCATTTAGCGCATTCGCGGCGATCGCGCGTACGACATTCGCCGCGCGCGCGCGGGGTTCTTTTTTTAGAGATTTCAGTTTCGCCATAGAGCGCGCGCCGTGGAATCTTTCGCGGATCGATGTCTATATATAACCGCGCGACGGTGGTATGGCCGTAGGTGCGAGATGAGGCTATTTCGGCTCACCTGGATGCTCTTTAAATCTCGGCCGTCGTACTGCGACGCGCCCGCGTTCGCGCTTCAATTATCGCCGCTACCCTCGTTAATCGTCAGCAGATTACGCGGAAATCACGCGCGCGAGCGTCACATATTTCAAGCCCACTTGTGGCATCTTAGATTTCTGCGGCGCAATTGATCGCTCCACCGAAGGAAATTCGAGAAGAATTCGAACGCTACGAGGGTCGTAGCGAACGCGTGCGGTGACACGTGTTTGCTCGCGCCACGTGGCTTTCTTTCCAATGATGAACGTCGTCGTCGTCGCTGCCGTCGCTCCCCCACGAGATTTGCGATCGTGGCACCAGGTAGAGATTCTGCTCGCCGTGAGTGAGCAAACGTGAGCGTTCGACCTCGCGCGCACGTATATGCGCGCATACATTAGCACAAACTCGGACGAACACGAAGCGAGCTCGAGAGACGGACTCGTGTACGTGGCTTATCACTCATCGCTTTTTCACTTCGAACTCGCTGGCGTCGTCATTGCGTCAACCGTCGCGCGATGTCGGAGACGCGCAACGATCGATGAAAGTAAAAGAAATGAAACAAACTGGGGAAGAGAGAGTGGCAGGGAGAAAAGAGGGAGAGAAAGAAAGAGAGAGAGAGAGAGAGAGAGGTGGGAATTGTAAAGCGAGAAGGAACATTTCAAGACAACGGTCTGATCGCCGACGGCAATCGTTGAAAAAAATGTAACATTATATAGCCGCAGGGTGATTGCTCGCCATCCCTTCGTGAAAAAAAGACCACGCGAGCTCACGAAGAGAACGAGGCGGTGGCGTTTACCTAGAAGAGTGTAAGTCCCTGCGACGGCAGAACCTTCGCGGCGATGCGCCGCGAAGTTAATTTCGCGCGATTTTTCCTTTCGTCGCGAAAGAACGTGGCCGGACTCCCGAAGATTCGAGCGTCTCGAGCCAGTGTGTTCTCTTCTCGTTTCTTCTCGCGTTTCGACGTCGCATACGCGACCACGCAAACCGTAAATCTCGCGCGCGCGCGTCACGTGCACGACAATAATTAATTTAGACGAAATTAGCCGGGGAATCGATTGACCTCTGCGAGTGACTGACGTCCGAGCGTTGAGACGAAAAACGATTTACAAACAGGGGCGGCCGGCGTGCACGTGACAGCAGGCCGACGCCACGTGGCGTTTCTTACGTCTCGCGTACGCGCGCGCCCTTTGTATTAAGATTCGCGGGCCACTCGGCACCACCGTGAAGCTTCGCCCACCCTCGCGCCCTGCCGGTGTGGATCGATGTGTGCATCGACACGCACACGTGCGCCGGCGAACATGTGCGTGCGCGTATGTGTACGTGTGTGTTGCGTGCATGAGCGCGTGGGCGGCCCTGTGGAAGGATGCCTAGGAGTTCGACTCACCTCGCGACAAGTAGTGACGTAGTTGTGGTAATATGTAGAGGATAAGAGAGACGGAGAAATATAGACACACATACATGCACATAGAGATAGATGGAGAGAGAAAGAGAGAGTGAGAGAGAGAGAGAGAGAGAGAGAGAGAGAGAGAGAGAGAGAGAGAGAGAGAGAGAGAGAGAGAGAGAGAGAGAGAGAGAGAGAGAGAGAACGAGGAGGGAGAGAGCAGAGAAGTAGAGAAAGACAGAGCAGACGGGTTGGGACAGGCAAGAAGGAAAGGGGAGAAACGGGGGAACAGGGAGGGGGAGAGAGAGAGAGAGAGAGAGAGAGAGCACATAATCTGCGCACGTGCGGACGGAGAGCACCTCGATCGATCCTCGTCGTTGCAAAGAGTCGTTACGAGCTGAGTACCGGTACTCTCGCTGCCGGTACTAGGATCCATACAGCAAAGACTAGCTAGCGTGCTCTCGAGTACGCGAGATAGAGGAGAACGAGAAACACCCCGCGCCAGAGCTTTTTCTTCCGTTCGGAGATCCTTCCGTCTTGTCCGTCGCAATTAGACGAGGTGATGATACCCTATTTAGATCACGGGCTGAAGGCAGAAAAGTGGGCTACTTGGCAATTCTGACGTGCGACCAGCTTATTTATTTAAATACGTATCGAGCGCTAGGGCTCGGGCTAGATTATATTAAAAGCGAGCGGCACCCACACGAGGTGAGATATAACCCCGCGAAAAATATGCGTTCTTTTTAAAGCGACCCACATTCTGCCTCGCACGGTTGAACGGTGGCTTGCCTGGAAAGACGATCAGCGACATGAGAAAAAGTACTTATCAACGGATGACCTCAATGAGCATCTAACCTCGATCTAACGGCAAACGGACGAAAATACTCCGGAATTAGCGCGCACGATCGGGCAACGTCATACACTCGTCTAGAACGAGCTCGAATCTCAATGTATCGACGCCTTGTTAGTCGCAGTCTCGCCGGCGAGTACCTACGCCTTTATAGCTTGAACCGCGGCGGTGCGGGAACGCCATGGTTGGCGTGAAGGAAACCGGCAGAAGGAAAAAGAAAGGGTTTCGCCGGTGAAAATCCGCGATCGCGAACCGACAATCTTCTCAGCCGTAAGCCACGCCAAACTTTCGGCCGATATTTCGCCAATCAGGAACAACTCGCCGTTATAGCCCTCATCAAATTTTCAAGCGCGATGTACGCGCGCATACCTCGCGCGCACTGGACGAACTTTCCCAAATGAAGTTCGGAACTTCTTTCAGACCGACTGGCCGCACGCGCGTCAACTTGACGGAGTGCACAGATCGGAGAGAATTTATTGGCCTCAGCCTCAGCCGCTTCGTCTACGTGTTACTTATTACGTGGCTGCCGTATGTAAAATCGCGCTGGACGAAACTCTTGAAAAATTAACCGGGAAAGGGGCGGGCTTGGCGCAGGGGGAACTATCGATCTCGGTACTTGCGGTCGAGTCGTAATCTACTTCGTGTTGTTTCACGGATGATCCCCTGACCAATAGCTGTCCCGCTTGCCGGCGAGATTCATTATCCTTGAACATTTATTTAAGTTTTCCGACACGCAAGAGCGCGACGTCCTCTGACAAAGGCGAACGAGAGAGAGAGAGAGAGAGAGAGGGAGAGAGAGGGAGGGGGGGAGAGAGAGAGAGAGAGAGAGAGAGAGAGAGAGAGAGAGAGAGAGAGAGAGAGAGAAAACGGGGGTCAGGCGGGAGTTGAACGTATCGTTAGCGGGAAAGAAAATTATAGCTCGCCATTGGTCGACTGAATATTTCACGAGTATCAGTGGTTTAATTGTCGCTGTCGATGCGGGACGGGTCGCTCCGAAGCGCGAAAAAAGTTTAATCGACAGCAATAACGCTCGCTAAATTGTAAATGCGCGCGACGTTGAATACTCGCGCTCCTCTGCCGCATCATTTGCATATTCGGCTACCTGCTGAACATTCGCGATATATGCATGCGACGTAAGATTTAAATATATTTTTGAGAAGGCCCGTGCGACAGCGCGCGCATTTCTCGCGTCAGAGGGAGCGGAAAGCGGCAGGATCGATACGCCGTACGGAGAACCGTAATTTAAAGGGATGCAAAAAGTAGACTATAATCAAGACGGCCGACTGTGATGTCTCCTTCGCCATGAAGGCGGGAGGAGAGAGCGAAAGCAGCAACGCGTTCCAAAGACGCGTTGCTGCTTTCGCGCGAGACGACTGTCAATTGCTCCGCTCGAGCTTCGTCGTCCCCGTATGATCCACCCTCCCCTCCCTGGTCGGGGGAATCGAATTGAGCTGCTTGTACGCGAGTTTCATTAACGCGTTTCATCCACCGCGTCGTCGTTGTTTTCAGCCAGTACGACCGCCGTGTGTGTCGTGCGCGCGGCCGCGTCGATACCAAACTCATTCACCCCTTTCTCTGACGCATTTGGTGCTCAGGGTGTCCTTGCCACGCGTCGCCCGCAAACTCAAAGTTCTGGAGCGCCTTCGATCGGAGAATATTCATATTTCATGGCGAGCGTACCCGTTTCAGGGAGTCGCGGCGAGACACGCGCCCACGGCGCCTCGGAAACTCGGCCATCTATATTTCAAATCGTAGTGAGCGAGCGAGCGAGCTTCGTGAAGCGAATAGGTTATCGCTTCACCAAGAGCTGCTCTCTCGCCGTCCAGCGTTCTCGTTACGGGGAGAAGTCGCACGACGCGAGTCAGACGCAAAAAAGTTTCGCTCACGGAGGGACGCCGCTCGTCGACGTTCGCTCTTCAGCAGCGCGGCGAGCAACTTTCAGACTCACCAGACCGCCTCCGCGGACTGCCTTTGTCGTTTAATTGAGCCGGATTATAGACGACCGCGATCGCGACAATTAATCCCGCGGCGTTATCCTTTCTGCCCGTCACTTCGCGCAGAAGCGCCAAGCGAAGCCGTCACGTGAATCCTTCGAATCCCGAGTTCTTGAAAAGGCGCGCGAGAGCGAAGCAGACGGCGAGGCCGTTCTCGGCGCGAAACGGTACTCGAAAATGACAAGGCGGGGCTATCATTGCTCGTGAAGATCCGATGATTTCCGCGAAACCTTGTGTTTGTCACCGGCAATCATCGTACTCCTCGTCGTCACATAGAGACCCGCGGTTCGGAAGCGGAAGACTCCCTCGCGTTCGCACGTACGCTCACATGCGAACACCTTCGCTTCGCGAGAACGACGACGACATGCCGCCGACTTGCTCCTCGTAGCGTGCCTGTTCTTTGTTTCTTTTTCGAGTCACTTTGTATATTTCTTTCGCACCCCTCATTCGCACCGTGAGAATGACGGCACATGGCGGCGAGAAGTCACCGCGAGCGAGAGAGAGAGAGAGAGAGAGAGAGAGAGAGAGAGAGAGAGAGAGAGAGAGAGAGAGAGAGAGTGAGAGAGAGAGAGAGAGAGAGAGAGAGAGAGAGAGAGAGAGAGAGAGAGAGAGAGAGAGAGAGAGAGAGAGACCGGCTGCGACTTGCGACTTATGTCGGAGTCGCGTGCTAGTAATTGTACCGATTACCGCCTCCTTATCCTTTGCATTACGATGCAGGAAAAGTGCTCTTAATTAACGGTTCTAATTGGCCGTCGGCCACGTGGTACAACGTAAATAAAGCGATAAGCCCCGGCCTCGCGCTTTGAGTGAGCGAGAATGAAGATTGCCGAGCGCAGTGCGTCCAACAGAGCGACGCAGCTGTCAAGATCGGGACTTGACAGAGCCGCCGAGACGGGAACTCGAGGTGCGCGCGTCTTGTCGAAACTGCTTCTTAAATTGCGTCACAGTAATTAGATGCGCCGTAATAATTAGCGGCGCGGCGATAACAGCGACAGGCAGAAAATTTCCGCGAGTCTTACATGGCGTCTTATATCGCGGCGACGATTCAGCAAACTCTTGAATCAGAAAGCTGTTGAATATCCGCCCGATACTACTATCAGTTCGAATGTACGAATGACAACGAAATCGATATCTACTATTTATGTCTGTAAATGCAAAGCGATTTCATCTATTTCGGGCGCGCGCACACACACACACACATACACACACTGCGCACGAAGGAATCATCCGAGTATACTGAAACAATATTACGGGAGATTATTTCTCGACGATTGCGACGAATCACAATCCGGAATATCGCAGCGGCCGCAAACGTACAGTAATGCTATATTTAACGAGGATCATTTGCGACCGTCGTTATCGGCGACGGAAAATCGCACAGATTCGAAAATGCACAGATTCGCCTGTGAATCGCGCGGCCGTATAATTACCGGCCAGCCGATTGCTGGACCGCGCGAATTTGCATTCCATCGTAATTACGTTTCGGCCGCGTAATCCTTCACTTATGTGGTTAGCGCGACGATAAACCGCGTTCTCGCGAGCGGCACGCGCACTATTTATTTTCCGCGCGCGCGTGTCGCATTTTCACTTTGCAGGTGTCTGCCGAAGGTCGATCGCGGTTCGCGATGACGCCGCGGATATCGTCTGGAATTCGCTCATCATTTCGAGGGAGAGAAAAAAGTCAAACGCGTATTCTACGTCTGCGTTATCCTTCGCCAATGCGTATGACGCATAGCTCCGAGCGTTCGCAACGTGCTTTCGCAACGCGCAATTGACTCCGTCGTAAAACACGTGAAGAGACGCGTGCTACGTTTGTCGTAACTTCTTTTTCCCCGAGGGGAAAAAGTTACAAAAAATGATCACATCGGAAGAGAAAGAAAAAAGGAGGAGAAGGAGGAGAAGGTCGTGTGTGTCACGATTTGACGATAAACGTCGATTTCAATGCAAACGTCAAGACCCTCGCGACATGTCGATCGTCGACAAAGATTAACACACGACCCTATCTTTTTTCGTTTGCAGCCAGAAGAGGCAGCAACTGCACTCGCAACAGCAACAGCAACGGCCTCAGCAGCCGCAGCAACGGTTGCTGTCGCAGCCGCAGCCGCAGCCGCAGCAGCAACAGCAGCAGCAGCAGCAGCAGCAGCACGTCTCCTGGCACAGGACCACTCTCGCCTCCTGACCACTGTGACCTTGACCCTGACCACGAGTCCAGCGATCCTGGCGCACGGAGAAAGGAGTCGCGTCGGGCGAGGAACGCCGCGACGCCACTTCTTGCGCAGTTTCGGCCAGCCGAAGTCGTACGGCGACATCGAGAAGTGCGGACGAAGGAACGCCGGCGAGGACTGTCGCGGAATGACCTTCGCAGGAACGTATCCTTCCTCGCGGTGGTGTAGCAGTCGACCGGCGCTCCGCGTGACTTCGTCCCACTCGCACGCTCTCCTTTGACCGGCCGTTAATCACATTCACGCTCGAGATAAATAGTCGACTCGACAATAAAAATAGGAGTGCGCAAAGTGACAACGAAGGTAGAAGAGTTGCGTATCTCACACTATCTTGATATATCGGTAATTATTTTCTCTTACGTCACACACATACACTCATGTGGCGGGTAAAGTAAGTTGGCGAGGCGAATTACGAGCGAGATGAATTGGACGGCACGTCAAAGGACGACGCGTCGGTGGAAAAGGACGCGTGCACCTCGACAGACTTGACGAATGTTTGTGAATTATGCAAGAGCGCGAATCATGTGATAAATTCGTACGCGGATGATCAAGGCGGTGACCGAATTAGAATTAGAATAGATTAGCGTCGTATTTTGACAGAGGGAGCCGCCAACTCCTCAACGCGAGCTCGAAGATATATTTTTCTGTTAAATCTTCTTGTACCGTCTACGGGACCTTATTCTCGTATCTAGCCGTCGTAGAGCCAGTCAGCGGTCAAGTTGTCAAGAGACATTTACACGCAAGAGAAAGAAGAGAAGAAGAAGAGAGAGAGAGAGAGAGAGAGAGAGAGAGGGGAGGGGGGCAGAAAAAGAGAAGAATGGAAAAAGAAAAGACGAAGTAATTGCGAAAAGTTGTACAACTCCGTGCGCGTGTATGCACGCGCATATCGAGACTCGATACATGATTTATCCGTCGCGACAGGCACGATTACGCCGATCGGAAAGAGGAGCATGCGTATCCGTGCGGCGCGACGTTCTGTAAGACTAATAACACACCGTCGCTTCTGCAATGTTAATTCCGCCAGGCTTTCTCTCTCTCATCGTCACCCCCCCCCTCCCCGCCCTCCCGCTATAGAATCCCTCGACGTTAAGTGCAATAACGCGCGAACGCCGTGATGAGGCTTCACCGTATTCGTGAACGCATTACTTGTTTTCGGTAATCAATAGAGGTGTTGCGTTTGTCGGCACGTTTGTTGCGAATTACTCAGATGCCAGCGAGCGAGCGAGCGAGCGAGCGAGCGAGCGAACATTACGACCAAGGGAAAGGCAAATCCGTCTCTCCCCCGGTGGATATGATTGAAAATCAGACACGGCACGACGGAGTGCTCTCATATGGTAATAACCGAGTCGCGCCGGAAGTGCAACCTCGCATCTGGCATGACGTTCGACCGTTTCATCGTACCGCGATAATGCGGCGCGCTAATTTCTTCGGTTCGTTGTGTTATTGTTACGTTGTAGTTTATACAGTTTATTAAGGGATTATTCATTAGTCACATGTGATACACGCTCGCGTAATGTGTATATGTATACTCTCGACCATTCGCACACGCGGCGTCGTCACGGCGATCGTAACTAGTCTCCCGATCCGTAGTGTGACGTAGAAATTAGCGCGCGCCACGATCAAATATTTATATCCGTGACCTGTGTGGCGCCGAGTTTGCATCGGACGACGCGCAATCATCCGCCGTTAGCGCGATTAACGATTTATGCGCTCGAGAACACCCGGCGTCCGATATCCTTTGACTCCTTCGACGCGGATGAGTCGCGCGCGATGAGGCAGGCGAGCGAGCGACGAACGAGCGGCGACGACGGCGAGTGCCTTCTTTCGACGGAGATCCATCGACGGATTTCGGGACCGCGTTCCAAAATTTCCTCGCAGTAACCACCCGCTCGCGCGAAAGAATTTCGGTCACCTTCGCTTTTGTGATACTACACGCGCGCTCTTTTGTAACATTTTGGTGCACGACAGCGCGACGATATCTATACGATTTTACGTAATAGAATTCTACGGCAGTCGTAATTAACTGCGGAATAATACGACTGAAATTGTTCCGTGATATGATACACGTACTTATAATACAAGCGAGCGTTATTTGCATTTTACTGTGCCATTTGCATAAACGTCTCTTTTCCCTTTCATCTCGCGTATCACCTTGTATCGCCTCGTACCACTCGTTTTTATGGCGATACTTGTGTGTACATTAATTGACGACAATTGAACCGCGGCTATTTTTAATCCGGTTTTCCGTTTCAGACATCACGACAAGGTAGTCGATCGCGGTTATTCGATTCGCCGTGTATCATCATCTCGCGTGCGAGCGCGCCGGCTATTTCCGTCCGAAAGCACCGGAAAACCTCAGAGACATAATAAGGTATCAGAGAAAGAGAGAGACGGACGGCCATTTCGAACATAGTCACGCTCTAGCGTTCCACTGGGAATGACCACCGTGCGGCATTATTGCGTAAATGTGCAGACCTTATCTAATCCCGTCGGTCGCATTGCGAAATAAAATTCATCGACGCAGGTCTTGGCGTTATTGCGCCAGCGTTACCGGTGTAAACTCGGCGGCTAAAACAAAGTAAGAAGAAAGAATAGAAAAAATAGCAAAACCGACAGGATAAAGCGCGCACGAATCCTTTGCGAACCTCCGACGGAAATGCGACCCGCCTTTTTTGCAGATATTATCAAAATGGTTTTTAATAAACCGCTGCGCGCCAACACACGTACATACACACACGTGCATACACATGCAAAATCTCGTCGTTTACTCTTTGCTTAGAGAACGCTGTGTATATTTCTCTCTGTGTTATATCAAAATGTACATACAGGAAGGCAATGGATGAGACGCGAAGGAAAACGACTGGAGGGAGAATAAGGATAGCAGAACGAAAGAGGAAAAAAAAGGAAATAAAAGAGAGCGTAGCTTCGCGTGACAAGAATAGGTGCTATTCGGTAGTTAACAAAGAGCGAGAACAGGAGACGAAGAGCGAGAAGGAGAGTCACGACAAAGGCGCGTGTAGATAGTCCGTTTAGGTAGAGAAAAGGCGTTTTGTACGGTGCACACATGCATGCGGCAGGGACGTTGGCACGCACGCACGCACGCACGCACGCACGCACGCACGCACGCACGCACGCACGCACGCACGCATACACGAGAGAGACGACGAGATACCGATTAGCGTTTCGTCGAAGCAAAATCCGATGCTCGAAATCCGGCCGAAAAGGATTCCTCGATGACTCGCGCGTTCATCGACATGACTTCGATCAACGACGAACAATCGAGATGATCGAGTGAGGTCTTTCTTCTTCGCCACGTCTATATCGTACTTGAGGCTTATGAGCCAGAAAGCGATATGAAATCGTAACAGTCACGTGATCAGTTCATTGAGACCGCCGAACGTCGGTGGCAATGTCGACAAACGTTAATCGTGTAATTAATCGAGTCTTTCTTTATTTGTACGGGGGACTGATACCGGTGTAATTTCAGAGTTCTGATTCGGATGCGAGATGTACACGACGATTGCACGAATTTGCGCTTCGCAAGTGAATAAAACGCGACGTTCGTTTCTTTCTCCGCGGAGCATCGAGGAAAATTGAACTCGCCGGCAATGATGTCGCTTTTCGACAAGTGTGAGAGCGGTTCCTGCAAAAATCGATATTCAAAGACGAAGGACCCGTCAGAGCCAAAGAGTATATCGTCCGACGGTGGTCGAGATTTTTTATAACCACATCTCGGCATCGATTGGCCATTGTTCGTTAAATTCCCGCTTTATACCGGCCTCAGTCCTCGAATTTGTATATAATTCTTACTTAGAACGCGATAAGAGGAGGAAGGAAAGAAGAAAAAACGAATGGAAAAAAATACGTATTAACCGAGGCGAACCAACTGGAATAAATTAAACGAGGCGCCAGGTGTGCTGTTAAGCGCAAGTATGCGAAATGGACGATATGTATTCGGTGGTGTCCGATTACGCCGTGTCCACGGTCGCAGATAACGCAGACGATCGTCCAACGGCATGAGCACGAACACCGTTCCAATTCCGACGGAAACGCACGTGATTATTAACGTGTCGTGTACGACGACCTCGTTACAAGACCACTTCGACATGCACACGCATAGACGCGGCACGCGTGGTGCACCTCCGACGACGACGACGACGACGACGACGACGACGACGATCGACAATCGACGATGAGACAACAGACCGCACACTCTATTGCGGCGAGAAACAAAGACAACGACCGTTCTGTCCCCGTTTCACCATCGGTAAGATGATATACGCTTATGCAGAAGACTATCGCGAGCGAGAACGAGAAAGAAAGAGACTGGCATTGGCGAGAAAAATTGCCTCTAATACGCGTAATCGTAACCTACCTCTTCACCTCGTTCCTATTCGAGTGAAAGTCTGAGGTCCAAGCTCTAGCTGCGGAATTCGTCCATAGTGGATCTTATTCTGATTGATTTAACGCTAGTCCAAATTTTCACTCCACATTGCACGCTGTAATCGCTCACTGCTGCTTTCGCCAAGCGAAGACTCGAGTATTGATATAGTGAAGCATTTTTTTTATTACGTCCGTTATTACTTGTGTTGACAATTTGAACAGAATTTAGAGATTCAAAAGCGGTGAAAATAGAGAAATTTCGGCAAGGGCCGTCGAAATGGCAGTCGTACATCCCGAGAGACTGGTACGATATCGAGATTTCTTTTCTTTATATTCGAATCCGATGGATATTATTTAAGATTCACGAACGGTTGAGAGTCTCGGAAAAGAGCACGAGCGACCGCATTGGCGCATCATGAGTGCCAGTCATGTTTCCGTCGAAAAATAAGGTACGAAATTTCCTGAAATCTCTCGCGCATTCTATTCTCGCTTGCCAGAAGTAAAATTATTGCCAGAAATAAAATGTAATTAGGACATTAATTGCCTTCGATCGTATATTTCAGCGTCAAGGCGAGACCTTGATAGGGAGGACATTAGAAACTGACACGTGTGTCAGCTCGACGCGTTCGCTCGAGGAGTAAAGTTTCGGAATGAAGGAAGTACCAATTTTCGATTGAGTTTCTGGACTCGTTTAGCACGACGCGGACGAGCTGTCATGAGCTGTCGGGAACCAACGTGACGTCTCTCGTTTATCTGCCGACCGTGGCTCACAATATTAATCACCATTACCCTCACTAGCGCGATACTCGCGCGGAATGTATAGATTTGTACTTGTTTGTTTATTTATTGTTAGATAGAATGATCGCGCGATCGCAAAGTCGCGGTCAGGCGGAAGCTCGATTCTTAGAATCGAGACTCTGCGACTGTTTAGCCTCTAGTTCTTTTTTTTTATTAGCGACGTAAGAACGACTAAAATATTATTTTGTTGATATATACATATTATATAATGATTACTATTGATTATGAACTACGAATAATCTGTAAATATACGAGACCACCGCAGAGTCGTGTCTCTCCTATAATTTTCTTGGCAACATTTTCTCCTCCAGAAATATCCCAAATCCTATCAACGATTTCAGGACAGAGTTCCGGCTTCGAGTTTAGCGACAGCGTTTCGCAGTGAACTCGACAGTCGGTTACTTTGAATAATTACCTAAGCTATCACTTACTTGATGGCACAACGTCGCTCGTTGCATCTCTGTCGTCGTCGAGGATGATACGCGTGACCGGCTGTCGATGTCCTGTTCCGCTGGATTCTGCATCTTTACTCTTGAGATTCCTCCACGTGTGTGAAGCTGACCCCGCATTTTTCGAATTGTGCTGCATTGTGCTGCGTTTGTGCCGCAATCCGCAACTCTGTAATTCAAAGCGTACTCATGAAAATTAAGAAAAACTAAATTTTTTATAGCCCCGTACTTTTCGAATTTTGAGTTTTTCTTTATTGTGCCGTATTGTGTTGTGTTTGTGCTGATTTGTACCGCAAATGCGAGACCGGTAACTTCAATAACATTTGAGAAAAAAATAAAAACGAAAATTTGTCAGCCCCCCCCACTTTTGTCAGAATGAACCCAATTTTTGTTTGTGAATTCCTACTACGTAATTTGTGTCGCGTTATACCGTTAGAAGAAACTGGATATCTTCTTTCATTCAGTAGAAAAAAATATTAGTTAAAATACAAATTAACAAATAACTTTTTCTACAATGCATTTATCGCAAGTCTGCAAATTGTGTCTATGAATTGTGCTAATTGAGTACAATAAGAAACTTAGAGATGTACCGAAAACTACTCAGATTGCAAAAAAAACTTGCAAAAATTTGTGACGCAAAAGAAATTTTTCACATTTTCGAAATTTCGAAAGTTATGCCGGATTGTGCTAGTCAAACCCAACAACTTTTTCTAATTGCAAAATGTCCTCAGATGGCTGGTTTTCGCAGTACGAGCATTCAAAGAAAGTAATTTTTAGGAATAATTTTCAGATCACTATAGCTTTTGAATCGTGGTCGAGATATTCGAATTCTGCTAGTCGAGTACAACAAGAAACGACTAAGACATGTTCCGAAAATTGCATAGCTTGTAAAAAAATTGGCAAAAAATAGTAGGCCAAAAAATTTTGTTTACATTTTCGAAATTTTGAAAGTTGTGCCGGGTTGTGCTAGTCAAGCCCAACAACTTTTCCTAATGGCAAAATTATTGGTCTGTTCTTTCTAGCTGCACTACTGAACTGGTGCAATAAGTTAAAGTGAGAAAAAATATAGTTGTCTCATTCTAACTTATTGCACTAGTTCCACAGTGCAGCTGAAAAGAACAGATCATATGTCATACCATCGTAGTCCACAGTACAGCCACAAAAATATTTCAGTCCTGCCGCGCTGATCTGTATCTCTGTTTCTTTCCTTGGATGCTCGTACTGCAAGAACCAACCATCTGAGGACATTTTACCATTGAAAAAAGTTTTTAGGCTTAATTATTTACGAACCTTGGGGAGGACGAGAACATAAACGGCAGTGATTTGAACTTCAGGCCGCCATAACACGATAAATATACGGCGCAACATCCGGAAGCACTGTCGACGGCTCATACCGCGAGATATTTATTTTCGGTGACTGTTTGACAAACTTTGGCTAAGATAGCCACGCGAAACTCATATTCAGCATTTCTTATAATAAATCTTATAATAAACTCACCTTCAACGAGCCGAAATCTGGAGAAGACGCGGGACGCTCGTCGAACTGAAGATCTCGCAACTGAAGATATCACAATAATTACGATTCTCGATTTCGATATCGATGCATCGTACTAAATCGATACTATCGATATCTCTCTGTTCTGGGTGATTTATCCGGGCATCCGTCAAAAGACGTACAGTACAGTCGTAAGTACATAGAGAAGTACTCGAAAAATAATCTCCATATCTCCAGATGTAGTATTAGAAAATCAGCTGCTTATCGCGTCGTAAATTGTGGAAAAAATTAAAACGCAGATAGCGCAGCTCTTCCCCGGTGTACTATCTACACTTGAGAGTTGTTCCTCAGCAGGGCAGGGGTACCAATAATGATTCGCGAAACTCGCGCAAAGCCGCTATGAACTAGATGTCGCGAGCTGTACGGTAAGGCGTTTATGACGCCCTGTGCATCGTATATCGAATATTCATTTTCTCTCGCTGCAGTTGACGGCAGTGACAAGAGGTCACCATCCTCGCGCATGTAGATTCGCGTTCTCGTTTTTGCTCGGTGCCGTGGAATCTCGTTGCGAGGAATTGCGCGTTTCGCCAGTCTCTCTCTCTCTCTTTCTCTCTCTCTCTCTCTTTATCGTGTGCCTCGCACTCGTCCGTTGCCATATCCAACGCGAGCACGAGCTATCGTCCGTACGCGCCGATGCAGACGAGGACTCGATCGACGTCTGTTGGCTGACACGTCGCGCGTACTCCGCTGCAAAAGACAGCCCGGAACGCGTCCGACCACAAGCGAGGTTAGTAACGTACTGCGTATTTACCCAGCGTGATTTCCTCGACTTCTCGCATGTCAAAACAAAGCCAGTTTTTGCGCGCGCTCGATCGCGCCTATTGTGACGCGCGCGGCGAATGTCAGTCGATCTCGTAGAGGTTAAGTGAGTCGTCGCTCGTGTACGCATTATATTTCGACGTCGATTCTTTCGCTTGTAAGCAGACTTAGTCTTGCGGACGATTGACTTTGTGCGAAGCAGTAACGCGATACACGACGAACGTAGCACGAATATTCAACGATGAAGAGATAAATATGCAGGATGAGCAGGTATTTCGCCGAGAGCAAACGATTCGTCGAAAACGTCGGAACATGTAGAGAAAAGATTCTTTAGCAGCGAGGCTGCATTCTTTAGTACAAACCGTACAAACATAGAAATGTCCCTTTTATTGTCCTCAAAAACAGACGACTGTTCTGTATACGAAAATGGTGACAAGCTTACTGAGACATCATTTGCGCGAAGAAATGTTTGTCATTGATCTTTTGTTATTTTGTCAGGCTTGCGTGCAAACTATAGATAATGGTCACACGCAAGCGGATATATATCCTCGATAACGAATACGTGATCGTTTAATATTACAGTTGTATTATCGGGCAATCGTGTCGCATCGTGTTATGATACTGGAAACTCTGAAACATTATTCTTAGAAAATCCGGTTTATCGTGTCGCGACAACGAGGAGGAATGTCGAAGTTCGAAGTATGAAAGTAGCAAGAAATTGTCTTGTGTAATATTCGACGCTTCCTAACCTCGACAGCACGGTCGCGTTAGTTACCGACCGAGTAGAAAAAAGCGCCCGTTGACGAAGATAATCTACATTTTTGTAAATTTCCTCAAGCACAAATCTCACAAACACTGTTCTTTATTACAGGAGCAAGCTGGAGTTATATTCAGAATGAAGTTAGCTACTGAAAGTATCTTCCATTCGTCGCAACATAATCATAGTATGGCAGTGACTGTTCGTTCGATGTGCTAAAACATTTGCAAGAGCGCGAGTTCGCCGTAATTAATATGTCACAAACGGTCTTCTGAGAATAACACAATGGCACAAAATACCGTAGAGGACACCAAATCCGCGGTGGATAACACAGAAATGTCAGAAACATTGACCTACACGGTTGATAAAGCAGACTCCCGCGATGATAAAGGGAACGCTGATGAAGCGATGAACCCTGCCAAGGCAGAGTCTACTTCCGAAGAAAATAAAGAATCTGATAAGAAAAAAGAAATCGATGATAATTCGGTCAAACCACTCGACTCTAAAGAGCAATCGAACACCGATGAAACTGATCTCGATACAAAATCCAAGGAGGAGACTGATTCCAAGAAACAGTCGACTTCTGAGAAGACTATTAAAACAGGAACCAAAGAAAACAAGTCCGAAGCAAACTGCTCCGCGGACACATCCAATGACGCAGACGAGCGAGCAAATACGTTCTTCAACGCGGAAGAACAATTAAGCGAGATTTTGAAAGTCGTACACGAAGATCTGGATATTAAGTATTTTCAAAAATCAACTAATCAGCTCACGAATGCAAATGATAAAGACACTAGCGATAAAGATACCAGCAGCACAGAACAGCAGAATAAGAAGGCGGAAACTGTCGAAGAGCAAGATACGATGGAGAGTGTGACTTGCGTGACTGTACAAGATGCAGAAGAGAAGAAGGATTCGAGAGAGTCTCGAGAGTTAGAGAAGTCGGATGAAAAATCAGAGGTCGGAATTGTCGGTCCTCCAACCGCGGTGAGCGAACTTATCAACGAGGAGGAACTCGGTGGCGGTGATTCAGCCGACCAAAAAGATCACATTGCTGAATGGGTCGAGAAGTCGGCAAAGGCAGATACAGCAACACCAGCGAACGCTGAAGACGATGTTGCAGTTGAGGAACGTAAACAGCGAACTAACGGGAGCGAAGTGGAAACGAAGTGGAAGAACGAGGAAGCCGTGTCTATATCGTCCAGGAAATCGCAGAAAATCGTCAGCAACATCATTAAGAAGAGCATCAAATGGTGAGTGAAGCATTTAATTAATTGTCAACATTATCTCAACATTTAGTTGGTAACTGTCAATATTATTATGACTGATTTATCGTCGTTGACGAAGATCTTGCATATTCGAGAACTGCGTGGCGTTTTCTGTTTGATCGTTCAGTCTGAGTTATATTCGTATGTGTACACTGCGGTATATTGTGCACGTGCTCCTATGAAATTGCGTGTTTACGGGAGAATATAACTCTCGCAAAGTCGAGGATCTTTATCAGTAGGTCGTTGGTGCGCTAGCTGAAAACCACCAGCGACACGACGAAGCGACAAAATAGAACAAAAACACAACAATATTGCGCGATAGATGCTTTTTCGCTCGCACTTTTAATTGTCCTGCTCCGTCAAGTTGTTAGGTGAAAAAAAGAGAGGAACATTTTTATGATGTCGATGCAAAGAGATGGTTGGTATATTTTCCACGTTGTTAGCACGATTGAAAAGACGATATTCTAAGGAAACCTTGAAATACGCAATAGATAAGAAACAGAAATTTGATTTTAAAATTTGGATTTATGCAATAAGCTGGCTGCTTAAGATTATCTATTTTCTATTGTACACACTATTAGACGTTTCAGAGTTATCTTTATGATCTTTGATAGAGAGAAAGAGAGAGAGAGATCTATTTGACCTTTTATCTCCCCGCGTTCTCCTTCGTCTCTCGCGTCTCTCATCATCACTGGAAAGTCGCGCGCGTTCTTGCGCGGCCACCACAATTTCGTTCGCCAGCAGATATTTCTGGATATTTCTGGATGAACGTGTATTTCTTTTTTTTCCGCTGTGACCATTGACGATGGTGGCCGAGATTCGTGTTATCAGCCGATAAAACCAGGATAAGAGATGCTGACAGACGTGTAAACGTTAACAACGTTGTGAAATCGGAAGAGACAGAGATAGAGGGGGAGAGGGAAGAGGCGCAGCCGAGAATTGAAAAAGAAAAAGGAGCAGAGGGAGCGAAATATTGACCGTACAACGATAAGCAAACGGTGGTGCCGATAACAGGACAACTATTTCTGCAACGCGCCCTCTTCTCGCATCCGCTTACCTGTGAACGAGCGTCCCTTATTTTTCCGTATTTACATTATAAATATCTCACCATACAGCGTTCCACTCTTCTATGCGATATTGAAACCTCCTTAAAAGAAAAAGAGAAGGACAAAGAGAACAGTTTGACTCGCTTTTTCGTCTCTGTTGTTATCGCCTTTTAACCATGGGAACTGAAGTAATAGAAAGTTGGAAGAAGTTAATAGAAGATAAGTGATAAGCGGAAACGAGTACATTTTTTTTTTTAACTTTCGTTCCATCTCTACCCACTTCTTGAGTCTATTTTTACCTGAGGGATTTGCGAAAGGTCCTAAGGAGCTCTAATGAGATCCGCTTTCGACAAGGGCATTATTTTTCACCGGTATTAGGAAAAGGTGAACCAGCTGTGCAACAAATAGAAACGTTTCAAATTATTCCGTGAACTGTGTCGACGATTATCCTACGACTACTCTAATACAAATGTTAGAGAATACAATACCCATTGATGAGGTCGGGCATAACTCTGCTGCCGCCTATGTTGGTTATGATGGTATTATCGTTATCGAAGCGTTACCTCGATCTTTGCGTTCGCCGATATACATTCGAAAAAATCGAGACTGCAATTCATCGCTGCGACCGGTAGAAAGCCGCGTCGAGGACGCGCAGTGCGCGATTTCCGAGATTGAATTTATTACCTCGCATGTTACTTATGATACAGCTTTGCAGTTATATATGCATGTTGACGAAGTATTCAAATGAACAATGACGAGTGACCGTCGATTTTTACAGCTATTTTATTCTGGACGTGTTTTCTTCTTTCAATGATGGATACGTTTTGTATCTGTGCTCCTCTCTCGCTCAGATAATTGTCTGCGTAAGTCTTGGCAAGAATTTCGAAGCTCTCGAAAAGTCGCGAAGCAATGCAGCTGGTATATTCCGCTTGGTCGAGTCCAAACAGCTCTCGGGCCAATTGGCCCATAGAAAAATGAGAACTTTCCATACGAAGATTATATCCCGCGCGGGTTCGGTTGACAATTAAGTCGCTTGACCTTGCGTCTTCTTATCATCATTCAACTTATTTAAAGCCGATCTCTCTGACGTTAATGTGACGTTACACATAGATACACATAGAAGGCAATATCCCGATCCACCGTTACGGCGGATTACGTTCAACGGAATTTAATTTGCGGAATTACATAATCGCTCTTCATTATTAATTGCCGCCGGGGCAATCGCTCGCGAGCACAGAGTGACTTTAAGTTCTGTCACCGTTCGCCGTCGATCTCGAAATATAAACGCTCGAAATTGAAGAAGCGGACGACTCTTCCCAGACTCTTTTCGTGGATGAAGAAGTGGTGAAGATTAACATCAATTTAGAAGATAGTCAAGAAATACAATATGACCCGACGAGAAACGTAATTAAGATAAAATAACAAATGCCGTCAGAACGGATTCCTTTTAAGTGATCCGGACGCAATTAGCGGCATCGATGCAAGCGTTTATTTTTACTGTCCGAGAGACACCATTTCACATAAAATAGATTTAGAGAATCGATCCCCGTCCTGAGACTATTCCGGGAAATCTCATTCCGTTAATTGACTGGAAAGCACTTGAAAAGCGCCTGATACCAGCGCGCATTCACTTACCGATCTTGATTAAATTTTCCAAAGGTCACGTAAAGCCGAGTCGCAACGCAAGTGTGTTACTTCCGCTTCCATCTCTGATCCCGAATTCTCTTCCGAGCGACTCGAGCACCGATCGATCAAATGCAGATCGTTTAATCGACGGCCTAAAACAAGGGCTTAATTTCGCAAGCGCAGTTTTCATTTTCGCAATAACGGACCGACATGCGGAAGAGTCGTACGTCGATTCACGCTGCGATCGATGGATCGTTTCCGAGCGTCTCCGCGCCGATCCTCCGGGCAGAGCAGCCGCGTGACAATTTTACATGTATAACCGACCAATGCACATGCACATATAGGCGTATATATTTATACGTACACGATATATGCACGCGTGCGCACGTTTCACGAGAAGGCTATCCAGTTTCCATGGTCCCAGGCCAAGGCTGGTTTCACACCCCACACAGCGACGACGGTGGCGGCGGTGGCGGCGGCGGCGACGGCGTCGGCGGCGGCATCGGCGGCGGCGGCGGTGGCGGCGGTGGTGGCGGCGGCAGCAGCAGCAGCAGCAGCGGCGGCGGCGGCGGCGGCGGCGGCGGCGGCGGCGGCGGCGGCGGCGGCGGCGGCGGCGGCGGCGGCAGTAGCAGCAGCCGGATGAAAGTGGAGCGGCCGACAAGAGGGGCGTTAATCCCCACGAACGGTACCATAGAAACGGTACCGCTAGGGTCGTTACGTGCAGTCATCGCTTACCGGATACCAACCACTCCGGTACCGACTGGTTGATCGACCCATCCAGCCCTTCGACTCGATTATTCAGACTCCCTAACCCCTGTCCTTGCCCTCGGACCGTGCACGATGACGTCTGCGTGAATCCGAGCATTTCATCGAGCGTCTTCTAATTCGCTGAGAGAAAAATTTGCACTAGCCGCGCATATCGCAACAGTTGCTCCCGAGAATCATGAAAAGAGGATAATCACGCGATCGCTGTGAGATTGTGTCGTTTTCGTCACGGCATTTTCGACACTTGCCGACTGTTACGACAGATTTCTGCGAAAGAAAGAAAAAGAGCGACGTTTACGTGATAGCGGTGGGAAAACTTCTGCAAGATTATTAATTTGTCGCTGAAAAATGGTGGTGCCATTCGAAAAATGATAATCTCTCGCTAGAAATCGTTGGTTCCTTTTACATTTCTCTTTCTCTCTCTCTCTCTCTCTCTCTCTCTCTCTCTCTCTCTCTCTCTCTCTCTCTCTCTCTCTCTCTCTCTCTCTCTCTCTCTCTCTCTCGTTCTCTGACGGCGTTACGCATAATAATCAGTCCGTGGGTCGTCCTTGACATATCGCAATGGAATGAGATATCATTTACAGCGTGGAAATTTATTAAATTGCCACTTACGTCGCGATACTTTCAGCTATGTTCATACTCTTCTTGAACAGTAACTTTTACATTTGACTAATTCTCACACATTCAACATATCCAATCAGTAATTAAATCTAATAATTAAACTCTCCATGTATACAAGAAAAGGTTGGTAGTAAAAATTAAATTTATATGATACCGTGAGAGTTGACTTTGGAATTTTTCCACTGAAAAATGGATTGGTTCCGCTATTATGTTTCCCTTTTGAGTTACCATACCGAAAGAGTCACATGCATGAATGGTCGAAAACTAAAAGGACGAAGAAAGTTTGCACCGCCCTGTGTTCATCGTCGTATTTCACTTTTTTATGCAAGCATACAGAAATTTGAACAGTGACACTCAAACGATTAATATATCGCGAACTTGTACAAGGAATGATTTGATGTATCGGCTATGAATAATCGGCAGAGTGATATGAACAGAAGTCTCCGAAAAGGTAGTCTTCTTTGTCCTGCCCACGGTCCCTCGGGCGAGGAACCAGATGTTGATGACGAGCTTTGAACGTGTGCGCATGTCCCTTCGCAGGACCGGACTTCTGCATTGGTACATGTGTATGTGTGTGTGTGTGTGTGTAATAACGTATGTATGTATGTATGGTATTATTACGAAGATACTCACAACGGTATAATACTTGATAACTCTATGCCGAAAAGGAATTACTTTACACTTATTTACTACACTAACTCGTGTTCACATTTTCATCTAGTTCGTATCGTCTTGTTTTCTCCCGTGAGAAAAATACGAATCTTCTGGTATTTCCATCACCCTCTCCACGCTTTATTGCCTTTCTACAAGTAGGAATTCCTGCAAATTTTACTATGCTTTTCTTTGGTAGCGCAGACTGTTTTGGTAGTGATAGGCTGTCAATTGAGTTTTCTGCTAGGAAACTTTGTGAGACCAAAGGGTAATAAATTAAGACCAAACATTTTTCACTTTTCCTTTCCTCGACGAAACTATTTTTCTTCTTTGAAACTCTCATATGAAATATAAGACGCAGTCGACAAACGTAGCAAACGAAAGAACCGTTTGTTGAGTTATTTGTCGTTTCTCAAACGTGACTAAATTATACAAAGTTCCAAGGATTTGGTAACAACCGTTGGTACATCCTGGTAACGCCGGAGGTGACGTCATCCGATGATCCAAAAGCCTGGCGGTGAGCGTCCATCGTGCACCACCACCAGCATCGCCGCCGCTGCTGCCGCCGCCACCACCGCCACCCTCGGATCAACCCTCCAGCCCCTCTTGCCTCTCTCTCTCTCTCTCTCTCTCTCTCTCTCTCTCTCTCTCTCTCTCTTTCTCTCCCTCGCTCTCGTCTTCTCCCTTTCTCTCGCTCGCCCCCTCCGGCTATCCCCTTTGCTACACTGCCGCCCTCCGAACGGACTACGACCCCTCTCGCGTCACCCACAGCCGCCGCCGTTGCTATAACGAGAGCTGGATAGAGCAGGTTCCCGAAACGAGCGAGAGCGTCGTGAACGCACGTACAAAACTCTGTCCATGTCCAGAGAGCGAGATCTCTCAATGTTCTCCAAGGACGACGCTGCCGCGAACGAGAACCTGGCTAGTCGCGTGGATCTTCGTTAAATTCAGCGTTGCTCGACTTGATCGTAATTACATGGATGTATTATTATAGTAGGAACTTTGACGTTAACAATTTTTATCGATCGCTCTTGTTGACCGCGAAAGCGTCGAAAACACGCTGGTATCGTTATGTTGAACGAGCGAAAGTACATTAGGAATCCCTAGGAAAGTATCTTAGGAGGAATTTGAGACCGTCGATTATCACAGCGCGTTTCTATTGATAATAGAGTTATCAATTTAACGATGCCTCGTAAAACGGATATATCGTTAAGGAAATAGTTGGTCTCGTTGCTTATATAGCTTTATAAGCGTAATCGCAACGCCGTGTGAATCTAGCAATCTTCGAAATTCGTCAGCCGGAAAATTTGTAAACATTACGCCACCCGGATTAGAGTCTTGAAATATGTCTTGTGCACTTGCGAGGTAGAGTGGTGCACGGTGCTTCGTCTGTTACTCGTCAAACTCGACTGTGAAACCAGATCCTCCTTAGTGGTTCCCAGTCTGCACAGTTCTCATCGGAAAATCAACGAAGTGCTCGCGGATTTTGCGACGTGTAGCTCGTCGCTCGGCATCTAGCGATGATACCGAGGGATGCTTTTCTCTTTTATCCCCGATGCATTGTTGATACGTAGACGCCACGTAACCTGCCTACGCTTCATATACCTTGCGGTACCGTGTCTTACTTGTTCTGTTTCATCGGTCAAAACATGCGCTTCGACACTGTGACCGTTTAAATATTCAACTTGACAGATTGCGGCCTGAATTTCCCCGAGGAACGAGGAGCATTAAAATTAATCCCGAACAAATTTCAGTTTCAACCAAAAACAAGGACTGCCAGTAGTATATGCGTGCTCGCGCGGACAAATTAATTTTAATCGTACTGTTATATGGGCGAAGAGCATTTTCAAAACGGCGCGTGATCGCGGCGTGAACAAAGCAGCACGAACCACTGCTTCGCCGCGTCGCAGCGCGTCGAAGATCGCGGACCACGTGCTCCTACCGGCCGTATCGGCGGGTAAATAATCTCGAGTGCAGAAACTAGGCCCCTCGAGGGCAGCGCCGTTTGATAAACACGAACTATGCGAGGCGAGGATGCGTTGTCTAGCAACGGTCGAACGGACCAAAAAACGCGCGACCTGAACTTTTTCTATTTTTTCTTACTTTTTTTCTACCGCGCGAGCAACAGGTCGAACGAGGTTAACGTCGACCGCGTCATACCGCGTCGCGACGCGACGTGGGAGGAAGAGTATAGGTGGGAAAGGAGGAGGGGGTCGGGGAAGAAGAGGGAGAGGAGGAGGAGAAGGAGGAAAGAGTGAATAGTAAAGAGGAGAGTATGTTTAGTTAAAAGTAACCGAAAACGAGATTCTTCCGAACGAGCGGGACCACGAGAGTTCGGTGTGGCGACCGAGAGAGACGATTTCGGATCGTGCTGGGGCGGAAGCGCGAGCCTGGAAACCACTCGGCGCTCCCTGGAGACTCCAGTGCGACTTGGCAGGTTTGGCAGGCAGGCAGGCAGGCAGGCAGAGGCATGCAGGTAGGCAGGCAGACAGGCAGGCAGGCAGGCAGAACACGCAGGCAAAGGGAGAGGGTGGCTTGGACTTCGGTCGGGATGGCGGGTATTGATCCCGCGAACGTAGCAGCGGGGTGGCCGGGACCCCACCTCAAGGATGAAGGGTGCCTCCCCTCTCCGCGCTCGGGCGCGCGGCTCTCTCTTTCTCTCTCTGTCTCTCTCACTCACTCACTCACGTTCTCTTTCTCTCGTGCTCTTTCGCCGACGACAAGAGGAAGAGAAGACGAAAGAGAGAGAGAGAGAGAGAGAGAGAGAGAGAGAGAGAGAGAGAGAGAGAGAGAGAGAGAGAGAGAGAGAGAGAGAGAGAAAGAGAGAAGAAGAGCAGAGGAACCACGTGAGTGGGGTGCTTGCCCCTTAAGAGAGACGGGTGAACCACCTAGCGCGTCCGTGTACCAAAGATCCTTCCAGTTGGTGTAATGAGTGGCTGCAAAAAAAAAGGAAGATAAAGCAAAGAGAGGAGGATGTAGAAGGTAGATAAAAGAAGATCCACCGCGGCGCTTATCGCCTCCCTCTTCGGTCCTTGAAAAATCGCGTCTTTTCGAGACCAAAATTTGTGGTCCCCCGTTGTCCTCGCAATGTGCGAGTTGTCTCGGTATGGAGAAATTGACGGATGACCATAAATCACGACGTAATTTCTTAACGGACGTATCTCTCCTACCGTATCTCCCATCGACGCTCGTGTCCTTGAATATGACCACAGCGTGGAAAACCCAATATGCGGAAAATCCCGTAATTACCGGACGAACTTTCTACGATCATTTGGATGGTGCTCCCGGATAAGTTGCAACGGGACGTAATTCTGCTCGGGTCTGACGATATCGTTCTCTCTTATGAAACGATTCAGCTCGCTCGCACAATGAAGGTACCGATGTAGTTGCAGCTGCGTATCTTCGCCGCAGGTGCACAACCGTATCGTCGCGACGCGTACGATCCAAATGCAACAGCAATTTTTCTAATTACACCGCATAAACATCGCAGAAATTTCAATCAAACGCGCCCCGACACGGTCCACGGCGTGGTCCGTGTTCTCCGATACCCGAATTCCCCGACCTCTGCTTGAAATCACAATGTTAACCGCCTTGACGCGCCAAGTTGTCGTACGGAGCTGCGAAATGGACGAAAGAGGACGTAATATCGCGTTGCTCGACGCTTCGACGACCCACGGTCGATCTTTCATGCCCCCTCGAACATGCTCTTCTCTTCTCACCTCCTCCGCCCTCCCCGTTGTTGCTACCCGGGCGAGATGTCAACAAACGTGAATATCCGAGCGATGTGAGAGATAAGCGGGTCGACGGGGATAATTTCGGTAGGTTTGCTCGCCAAGTGGTTAAATTTAAAATCCCCCAGAAATACGCGACGACGAGGCGTAAGAATCGTCTTCTCCGCGGTGAACGAGAAATCGATAGAGCGATTCGAACCGATATTAAATTAGAAACCAGAGAACCACGAGTTCTCGGTCTCCTATCGGTCCCTTCACCTTCCGCCGATCGCCGAAGTTCTCTACAAGGCGATCTCACGATCGACCACGAAAGGGCGAAGGACCAAAGATCGTACATTGTGCGCGCGCGGAAGGAGAATAATCGCAGGAGCACGTCGATATATGGCGACGCGCTGCGCCGTGCCTGTCCGCAAGTCGCTGGAAGATGTCGTCTCGCCGCTTCCCGTGGGCGCCGAAACTCTTCTTCGACCTGCCCCACTTCGTCCGACGCCCGTTCGCCCGCAGCTGCGCATCATCCTCCGTCGTTCTCCAGGCGCGTCTGGTGGCCGCGACCGCGTCGCGTCTACGGCGTCGTCCGCCACGACGGCCTTTCCCTATCGCGCCAGCTGTGCATTACGGCGAGCCAAGCCGAGCCGAGCCGTGCCGTGTCACGCCACGCCACGCCATGGCGAGAGGAGACGCGCGCGCGAGAACCACGGGAGGGCGAAGAATGAAGCCCGGGTGTTGTCGGCCGCGAGAGCAAGCGAGCGAGCGAGTGAGACGTGAACTGTGGCTGGCTCTTGGATCCCCTTTACTCTCTCCCTCTTTCCCTCTATCTCTCGGTCTCCTTCTCTCTCTCTCTCTCTCTCTCTCTCTCTCTCTCTCTCTCTCTCTCTCTCTCTCTCTCTCTCTCTCTCTCTCTCCCCCTCCATCTCCCTCTCTTTCTCTCTATCTCTATATTTCTCTCTCTGTCCGTCTCTCGATGCGCGTGTATCGGACGGGTAGGGCCGCCAGAGGAGCCTGCGATGGGAATAAGGCAAGGCGCAGGCCCCGGATATTTGCGGAACCAGGGTATCCGAGAGAACTCTGCTGCGCCAACCTTGCCTGCCGGTCAGCATCCGGGCGATCCGAGTGACTCGAATTGTTCGAATAGCAGAACTCGCGGGGAATATCGACGAGATCTCGCATGAACTTGTCTTAGTCTCGCCGAAGTCACTTCTAGGGAGAGAGAATAGCAACCAACATCGTCGATTGAAGTTTCGACGAGAGGTCAAGGTGGTCCGAGGGACAAAAGGATTGGAACTAATTAAACCGACCGAAGAACCCGTCTCAGGAGAACTTCGTCCTCGGTCGATTTCAAGGTCGATTTCGATGTGCTCAGGGATCACTCATAGTTTATTACTTTTCTCTAGTTGATCGATATCTCACCGGTGTGAGTTTTTCCTTTCTCGTGAGGGCAAACGATTTTCTTCTAGGTTTCTTTGGTCTTGAAGGCCTTTCGCCGGAAAGAAAAAAGATTTTACGAACCTAATAAAGCGAACAATGTAACGCTCGAAGCATCGTTCGCCGAAGTTAATGGTCAGGAGCTTGGCGACAAGAGCGGAGTCCGGTGCTCGTGTCGAGAGTCAAGCGGACGGAGCGATGATGGAGCTGTAGGGAGTCGCGTGCGGGAGGTGGGAGAAAGCGAGACCACCGGAAATCAGTCTGTCCTTATTTGAGGGGCCGCGTGAACCGCACCGAGACCAGGCCTCCTCCGTGCGCGACCTCGTCGTTCTCGAGCTCTTTTCGACGGCTTCTTCCCTTCGCCCGGTCGAGAGACCCACGCGAGCGATTGAAAGAGGGAGGACGAGGAGGAGGAGGGAGGAGGAGGAGGAGGAGAATGAGGAGAAAGAGAAAGAGGAGGAGAGGTGCGCCGCAAAAACGCTCCCGGCAGAACCTCCGCGAAGACGCCACCGAATCTCTCTAGCCGCGTCCAGACGAGGAAAGCCACGGCGGAAGTGCGAAATTTCGACCGCGGAGAAAATCGACGGACATCTCTCATACGTACATAATCGATTACCAGCCATCACCATTATTTTCAAGTCTTCTTTCTCGAGCATAATGTAAGGTCCTGGCGCCTGATCGCCATCGAGAAAAGCTTGTTTCCTCCGGATCCGAAAATTACTGTTGCTTGTAAATCATTCACCTGAAAAAATACCTAAAAGAACCGACAGGTAAGAATAACTAAAGGGACTAAAGGGATCAAGTTTCAGTGCATTATAAACATGTTTAGCCTCGAAATTTATCATTTATGCAGGTACACGTTGGCCTTATTGTTCCAAAAAGGTTACCTTCGTTTCTATAGCTTTCTTTTCTAGCTTTTATGCTTAACAGGATTAGAAGGGTGTAAACGTGATCCTCGAGGATACCCGTGAATTTCGTTAGACATTGGGAAAAAATTGTTCAAAGTACAAATTCAAGTCCGCGAACTCGTAATTAATTCGAGTTATCAAGCACGACACAATTGTCAGACGCAACCAGGTCAAGTTCTCCTCCCTGTTTCTTTTCTTTCCTTACGTCTCACGAAACATTACGGACGGCCACGAATCGGTGACAACTGCAATGACATTTACGACGTTACGACGTAACAAGATTTCATGCAAATAGCGACAATCAACGTTCTCGGCGGATTGTTCCCGCCGAGAGATTTTAATGCTATCGAAATAGGTCCGGGTGCTCGTTTCTCCGACACGTTGCCTGAATTAATAAAAGCTCTCGGATCTTATAGGATTGGGTATTATAGGACATGAAGTTGTCGATGAACGATAATGTCAACCACCCTGCCGGCCTCGGTTTCTGTGTGCTAAACTTTTAATCTTGTATACTTCAAATTCGTATGCTTTCGTATGCTCGTTCATCGAGAATGCTTATCGCACGATTGGCCTTTGCAAATTTATATCATATACCACAATTCCAATTTCTGTTTTCTGTTAAACGACTCGTGCACCAAAATCGGAAAAACTGGACCACTGGTGTATCGTTGTCTCCATGGAATTTGTTAATTGTGGTATGGATCTTTATGGTGATTTTTATGTTAAATGGACGGAATAAATTTACGACGGTTAAATCCAAGACGACGACACGCGCGGACGCGAAATCTCGACACGATGCGGCCTGTCGAGTGTGTTGTAATAAAATTGCCGGCCATTGACACGGAGCGGTTACCATGCCGCCCCGCAAAAGTACTCTTCATTGTACTCGTCAAAGAAGAACCGACTTGGATAAGCCAAATGGCGAGGAAAAAGACCAAGACGGAAAAAAATAGAAAAATCATCAGTTCTCTGTTTAGTTTTCTCATCATCAGTCAGTAACCCATCCCTCTGAAGAAAGAATAAAAGGATAGAAGTATCTTTGAAAACACACGAAAGGGTGCAAATGTGAAATTTACAGGAAAATGTGAAGAATGTTTTTCTAGAATTTCTTTCTTCGTTCTTCCTAGAAATGGAGAACTGGAAACGAGTCATCCTGAAGAAGAGAGGAAATAAAAAAGAGTTAGAGAAGGGTCGAAAGAATGTTTTGACCAAAATTTCAGAAGGAATCTTACAAAGTGAAGAAATACGTCCAAAGATGAAACATACAAAGAAGTAACCAAGCAGAAAGAGGAAGAAAGAACATGCGACGAGAAGATGAAGAAGAGACGCGAGAAACGGGAGACACGAGACACGAGATCTCATGAGGCTCGTGAACAGAGCAGAGCAGAGCAGAGCAGAGCAGAGCGATATAGAGCAGAAGGAAGCGAGAGCTGGATCGACAGCGCCTGGTCACGGCGGTTAGCGCGCGAAAGCGAGGAAGAAGATCGTCGTCGCGCTCGAGGGGTGGCGAACCCCTAAAGGACCCTCGGTAGCGCGCGGTGACCTCCCTCCGCTTGGCTACCACCCGACGTTCCCCTCGGCGGCCTTCGCGCGCTCTCGACTCCTCTGTTCCTTGCAACCCCGGTCCGCGCGCGCGGCCCCCTCCACGGCGTTCTCGTCATCCCTGCCGCGACGACACCAGGAGCACGATCATTGGTTCACCGGGTTCACGCAGGCACGAGGAGGCATACGCAGCTGCCACCGGCTGTGGTGGCACCTCTTGCGCTGCGGGACCGATTGGCGGCGGCCAGTTCCGAGGAGAAGCGGTGCGCGCGCGGGTAGTAGCCGTTGTCGTCGTCACACGCCGCTTCGTCCTCCGCTTCTTTGTGTGGGTACTAACAGCAAAACCCACCCCTCCGCTCTCGCGTAGTTTCCACAGCGTGTACGCGCGCTTCCTTCCGGCGATCCGCGTTCTCTCTTTCTTTCATGTACCTCGTCGCCTTCGTAAACTACAACATCCCCGCGCGCCAAAACCCGACGGTAACGGAAACACTTGCCGCTATTGCTATAAAGAGCGACCGCACGCGCGCGCGCGCGCACGCACGATCGACCTCCCTTCCTACTACGCCGGATCGCTGGCGTTCTCCAAGCCGCCTCGTGTGCTCCCACGACGCCGGCCGGCTCCGACGGACCAGCAGACACGCGTCCGTCCGTCCATCCGTCACTCGTTCAACGCCATCTTGAAGCCGAACGGCGGCCGAATCAAAACGTCGCCAAGAGCATACAAGAGGCGACACCTGTCGAGAGCGCTGTCGACAGCGCACACTGCTCGCACGTGGTAGGTCCGCTAGTCCATGGGTGCACCGATCCCTTCCCTCGTGCGGCCACGTTCGGTCATACTACCCTCCTACTAGACTCGTATTCCAGCCGCCACCACCACCACCACCTCCGCTACCTGCTACCTGCTACTTCCACCAATATCTGTTGAGATAAGACGAAAGCTCCGGTCCGAAAGTAAAAGAGATCCTGCATTGAAAACTATAGGTCGCAACATTCCCTACCTCCGTAAACTCATTAAGTAAACCGATGCCTCCATTTTGCCACAAAATAGACTCCACGGTTATAGTAGGGGGTGCCAGGTATGGCCATTGGACTGGCCCTTGGCTCTCCGGTGGTTGTAACCTTCGTACCAGCGGCTTGACTTCACATTTCGCCTTGAGATCACGCCGTGGTTACAAGCTCAGTAGTCTCAAACGACTCTGCGATCAACGACACGGAAGAGGACTTCGAAGCACTCCCCAGTTCTCGTCGACGCGCAAAGAACAAACGGCGGCGCACAACGCTCCCGCGCTCAACGTTCGTAGTGGCTTAGAAGCACGTTCTTATTAACATCTACTAGTTGTTCACCGGTCCTCTCGGATCGCAACGTCCGTCTTCCGACTTTCAAGCAAGAAGAGCAAACGTTAGCGGTACGTAATCACGTATCCAGCAACGGAACCAGTAACGCATCCCTATCGAACCGGACGGGAATGTATCCCGTCCTCGAGGAAATATCATCGCTCAAGCATCAACATCGAGGAGGCTCGTTGTGTTCGCGGCGACGGTGACACCGGTGACGTTCGATTTTCTAATCTCGGAGATTCTTTGTTCACCAGTGGGAACATACGCCCTAACACGTGGTACGTGGCGATATAACCGTCTTGCATCGCGCGTACAGTAAGCGCTACCAGGATCTCTCAGTCGTCAATTGCGCGACGCGTCCACGCACGTGAGTGAAAACGACGAGCAATCTTCGGAGCAAACACACTTATTACCAGCGATAAGCCGCCAGCGTTTCCAACACGAAGGGAAGGAAGAGGAAAGAAGAAGGTATCGATCAGTGGCTGGTATCACCTCTATCTAGAGGTACCATCTGGAGGACCATCGGGAGGGAGTGTCGTGACGACTGGCATCGGCTCGCTGGTGACACCGTGCAGGTGATAGACAGGAACGGGCAGGAGCCAGGAGGCAGAGGAGAATTCGTTATATCGGGATCGCTCAAGATCCATCAGCGACGTGCGGCGGACGACGACGGGCTCGACGGGACGACAGCTGGACGAACGGAAGAAGGAGAGAAGAGAGGACGGACAGCTCTCTTATCACGCACCAGCTCGTACGTTCCGAGCAGAGTCGGTCGGGCACGGGAGAAGGTCATAGGAAGCGTCGTTCTTCCCGCTCGCGTTCGTACTCCCTACGGCGCGTGACGCGCGCGCTCCTCTCGTCTCTCGGGTGTGCGTGGCGGCTCTCATCGCTCTCGCTCTCTCGCCTCTCGCGCTGCATCGCCTCCGCTCTATCGCTCCCTCCGCCAGATACTCTCGTGACCGGCCGTTCTAGAGGGAGAAGGTTAGGATGCCGCAGTGCGCTGTTTATGCGTGCGGCAACAGTCACCGGCGGACTCGCGGCCATCCCGTCCACTACCATCGCTTCCCGCAGGACCCGGAGATACGCAAGAAATGGATAGAAGCGTGCAACCGCAAGCCGTCAGCAAACGGCGAGCCGCCGTTCAATATCTCCACCGCGCGCATCTGTTCCCGACACTTCACCAAAGACTGCTATGAGCCTACAGAAAGCGGAAAGACGCCCATCAGGCTGCGCCGTAACGTCGTGCCGACGCTCAATCTGAGGTCCGACGACGAGTCGTCCAGGGAGACTTCCCCGGAAAAGGAGAACAAGGAGTTCGTGAATGAACTACTTCGAAACGCGGAGATAGCGGCTGGCGGCCAGAACGAGCCGAGCTGCAGTAAGCAGGTGATGGAAGATGCCAATGGTCCCGAAGCGCGACCGGAGCGACAACCGATGCGACAACCGACGCGACAGCTTGAACGGAATCTTTCGCAACGTAGTCAAGGGCTGCGCAGAAGACCTAGAAGAATAACTAATGTGCCCAAGAAAAAGTACGTTTTCTTTTACCAGCTTGGTCTCATGCCTACACGGTGAGTCACCTCATCCTCTGTTCTCCGTTTTATTCGATGGTATACTTTGTTCTATCTCTTTCTCTCTCTCTCTCTCTCTCTCTCTCTCTCTCGCGCGCGCGCGCGCGCGCATTTTCTCTTCCTCTTTGTCTCTTCTATTACATATAACACGCGGTCCGATTGTTGTCTATTCAATTTTACTCGCAATTTTACTCGCGTGGCCAGATTTCACACGCGCGAATTTCTCGCGAAACTTCACGAAAGACCATATCTTTGTGAGAGATGGAGTTGGCACTTGAAATTTGTCATTCAGAGACTGATTGCTCTCCGACGACGACGCATTTTCGTTCGGAGATAGGCACGAAGCGTAGGTAGACGGTGAATAATTTTAGGCATCGCAGGATACCGTGATAATCAGTAACGTGCGTAATTCTGCGATAAGATACCGCGTCTTCGGTTGTCGCGCGCTCACTTCGCGTCTTTATCCGTCTCACCGATGCGCGCCATTCCTGCGAATGGCGCGCACGTTCGTCCGCACGTTCATTTACGGCGGAAGCAGACTCTCCACGTGAACGCGGAAGTCGGCACCGCGGCCAGTTCTCCAGTGGGCGCGCGGACCTGCGCGCGAAAGAGCTGCTCGGCTCATCGGCGATGTCCCCGCGAAGGACAACGGTATCACTGTAAAGGACTCCGCGATAAGTATGTTAGTCGGCCACGTACGCGCGCTGTGTCGCGCTGGCGATCCCAAGGTCGCCAGCGCGATGCGCCCGAGAGAAATTCAACGTTCTCCGGCGACTCGCGCGACTTCTCCTGGTGCGTAGAACTCGAGCATGGAGGAGGCGGCGATGTCGGCGAAAGGAAGCTGCGGCGGCCGGGGTAGCCTCGTCTCTTGCATAGACGTTTAATCTTATCTTTTTCTCCTGCATATTTCTCACGCGTGATTGGATTTCTCTCCTTACGAGGCGATAATCGAACGACGAAGGACAAAGGACTATGAATGCCCTGCGATCCCTGATTTCGAGACCATTCCCAGTATCGTATGTAATAAAACATTTTCTCGGTTATCGGTCAGTAATTTTCTGCGGAATCACTTTCAACGAACGGTATTGGTGCTATCCACGAGTGATCGTTTGGCTTTTGTTGAATTTATCAATTTTTCCGATAAAATTCGAGATAACGTTTTCAACAACGTGACCGTGTCGAGTCGACGATCGCCGCCGCGTCATCGCCGCGTCGTTATGTAAACGAATAAATCTCCTCGTTCAACTTTGAATAGGACCGCAGGTATCTATGCTCCGCGCTGATGAATGTGAGAGCGGTCAGGGCGTGTTATCGGCGGTATATCGTGGATCGTTATCGCTGCCTCGTATTCCAAAATAATGAAATATGCTAATATCTTACAAAAGCGCCGCCGATAGCGGTGCCGATGCGTCACGTGCTCAAGAAATATACTCGCCGTTAGCTGCGCCGAATACGACGGACGTACTTGTTGTGTTTCGGAAGAATCTCTCATCTCGAGAACATTCGTACGGAAGATATCTTCTGTTAGCACCAAAACATTTATTATCCTATCGTGTGTGATTACGTTGCCGTATTATTGAGTGCCTAAAGCGACCCCGCGGTTTCAGTCGGCTCCGAGCGGACGAAGAAACACGCGCGGTTCTCTTGCTCATATTTACGGCGAACATTGGTACCAGCTGCACAGCTCGATTCCAGCTTCGAAATCGCGTATATCCCTGCGCTGTCACGTGGTCCGCAGCTTGTAGTACTTCCGTGCCGGCCCGAGGCTCGGCGAACCGCGACTGCTGATGGCTGCTGCTGCAACGCTAAATCGCGATCGCGCGAACGCGAGCGCAATGAATCAGGATAAATCAGGATCTACACCGCACAGGAACACACAGCGGGGCGTGAGCCGCGAATCAGGCTGGTGAGGAGAAAAAATCGAACAACTCGGTCGATTCTCGCGCCCGCGAGAAGATACGGTGCAAGCCGAGCTGACCCGACCATCTTTGGTGCACGAGAACGGCTGACCACCAGGGTCGACTCCGTGACGGCGATTTGACCTACCCGCGACCTCGGACCGAGAATCGACCGTCCTCCTTTCGTCATGCCAGTCCTCGACGCTACATCAGCGTCTCGCGTAGAAAGAAGCGCGCGCGTGCTCGCGCGCAGAAAAGACCCAGGACGGGAAAATTCTAGAGAGAATGACTCAAGCTGGGAGAGACATCTATGCGTCTCGCATTGAAAGACACCTGTCGTGTTGTCGTACAGAGAGGGCCAGAGCGAAGAGCTTCTACGAGGAAAGGCTCAAGGTGAGAGATTACCTCTCTTCATCTCTCTGTGCGGGACCACGTGTCCTTGAACTCGCAAGATCTGCCTGAAGCATCATTTTGAGTCTCCGGCTAGGAGGCGGTCGACCGGTCCCGGGAATTTCGACGTAGCGGGACGATTTTTACGATACCGCAGTCCTTATAAATATATTATCGCGCACGTGTTTCGGTATCGCGTTCTTGTTGCGAGCTGTCCGCGTTCTATGTTGCATCATCCCCATGTATCGCACCCCCCATTGGATATCTCGACTCTCTGATGATTAGACGCGAGCATGAAAATAAGCAGCTAAGAGCAGAAAATCGTCGATGCTTCTGGTAGTTTCACCAGCAAGCAGAGACCACCGCGCGAGGTCTTGAACAACGAGCTGGCGCCGACCTCGGGGACGGGCCCTCGATTGTGTTTGTTTTACGACGTAGAGCCGTACTTCGGACTTTGACGCGACCTAGTAGCCGATCAGGGACGAAGTGGAACATAGCGCGAAGGATTGCGACATGTACGTCGCTGCAACAACGCGTTCGCGCTCCCGAGACATTCGCCCGGCGAAGGAACGAGTCGGTCTCCTCCTTTCGGGCGTTCCCTCGTCGGCCAGCGTGTGATCTTATCGAGATCACAGGATTTTCCTCGCTTGGCGGCGACACCACCAGGCTGTTCGAGATAGATTCTGGAAGAAAAAATAACGGCATTGGGCAACGGTCATGCGAAGAGTCTCGGTGGGACTTGGGTTTGACTGTAAACTCGACTCGACTTTGTTCGCGACCTCCTCCGCGATGCAGCGCGCTTCGAGAAAGGCCTTCCCGGTCAGGGACAGCGCATGAGCGCTTCGCTCCTGCCACTCTGGACACACTCGTCTGTCGTATTACTTCGCAGAGCCTCCGTCCGATACGCTCGTTGTCGTCATCATCTTCTTCTGTTACTTTTTCTTCTTCAAGCTCATTTCAATGTATATTCTCGACGTGTATTCGAATTTACTTTCATTTAGCGTAAATTATCGAGTTATGCGCGAATACGTAAATGCGACGCAGCATGTTCAAAGTTCTCCCCCCTTCCTCTGTCTCTCCTCTCGAGAGAGTGAACGTTTGGTCTAGACGAACAGAGGGAATCTCGAAGATTGGTTCTCGAGGGAAGAATAGACAAGTCCTTCATCGCGAGATGCAACGTGCACAAGGCTTTGCCAACGTGCTCGAATCATCTCGGATTGCAACCGACTCCGTCGCAACCTAGCGTAACCTCGTGACATGCGTGGTTCACCAGCGCGGCTCGCGAGAACGCGCGCGTCCTTGATGCTCAGGGACACCTCGGGTCGGCGTCGTGCAAAACCGCTCCTCCAAGCCTCCGCGAATTAGGTCGAGACGAGTGTGCGAGAGAACGAATGAGCGAACGAGCGAGCGAGTGAGCGAGCGAGATTCTCTCTCTCTCTCTCTCTCTCTCTCTCTCTCTCTCTCTCTCTCTCTCACTCACTCTCTCTCTCTCTCTCTCTCTCTCTCTCTCTCTCTCTCTCTCTCTCGTAATCATTTCGACGATAATAAGGATCGCGCTGCGTGAGTTTTCGCGATTCAGCGTTTCGCGAAGAACGGTGTAACACTTTTCCACTTCCGTTTTCCTCTCTTTTCCTCTTCCTCTTATCGATGCGACACCGAGGTATGATCTATCGGTCGATACTGATAGTGCGATAGTGACGAGTGCAACTCGTGGGCAAGACGCAGGTTTTTCCTCCATACAGGTCGGTTATTTTGACCAACTACCGACGAAGGTAACTCTCTTCGGGAATTTCGTCCAGGACAATATTCCGGGAACGGTCCGAGCGGGAACGATCTTACCTGCCTGCGTGAGAGGACGAGGGTCGTTCCTTTCACCGAACTTTTCGAGGAACCTTGAACCTTCGACTTTGCACGGCACCGTGCCAGGATGCACCGTCCGTTACTCGAAACAGGCGAAGATTCTCCGAGCTTGAATCGGATTTCGTTCCAGACCGCTACCATTCGCGCGGGATGAAGTGTCGTCGTACGTCAAACTCCGAGAACTGATATCGGTCGCGACTTCGTCGAGCTCTCTCCATTTTGGTATCAGGAATATACGCGATAATCATTATCGTCGTTTATCTACCTCCTATTATTGCTTACACATACTTAGTGCAGACAGACGACCCATTTTCGCGCTACTTCAAAAGCTCGTCGAAATTACATCGACTTCTATTCTCGAGTTCCCTTTCTATTTCCACGTCTATTTATAGTTTGCACTCTAAGGCCGAGAGAGGATTTATCAGTTGTCCATCGACTGAAAGATGATGCGCTATATATCAGTATCGGCGTAACTCTCCGTACTGGAAAAAATCCTGCTTCTTCAGCCACGCTGACTCGCGCGCATCGTTCCCTTATTACGAACGTGCTGTCCCTTCCGTTTGTCCTCGTCGAAGGCGTCCGAAGGTCCGAAGTATGCGTCATCCGTGCGTAATAACTATCCGCCTTGTGCAACGAAGGCGAAGCGCATATTTTATCGCGCTTCGCCTCCTCACGCTCGCGCGCGCGAGAATATGCATTCCCGACTGTTTAACGCGCTGACCTTCCTCTTCTTCTTCTTCTTCTTCTTCTTCTTCTTCTTCTTCTTCTTCGGGGATCTTCTTCGTCGCCTATGAAGGTCCGTTCTTTTTTCTTTTTGCTCACTCGTGCTCGATAGATCGATCCCCGATTCATCGTGCTTTTTCCGGCGCGTTTGCCGCAATTCGTCTGCCAGCAGAAGGCGCAATTAATATCGTAACTCCAGCTAGCTACACCCGTGTATATACCGTATACATACCCGTAAGCATACGTAATTCTCAGTAATCGTCGCATAATGCAACACCTACGTTTTGACTGCACGGAGCATAATGTTTCATAATTCCACTGCGCTCCCAACGAAATTCAACATAGACGGAGTTTGATTGTCTTGTCATGGAGCCTGCATAGTGTGCAGGCCTTCGCGATATTCTTATTCGACATCAAACTTCTACAATGATAATTATGTTGCGAAATTTGGTTAACTCAATATTTGAATTCTTTGTAATATGTATTATGAGTCAAATATAGAAGCAATATAGAAACAATATAAAAATATAGAAACTATAACGCAATCTTTACATTATATTTCTTGTTTCCTTTTCCCTCCGAGTCCTTACAAAAACCATCTGTGGCACTCTGAGCAGAACCATCATCAGAAAGCAAGACCCCGTCTAAACGGTTAATAATGGGAATCCGCGCGAATATCGCGAAAACGTGAATGAGCTTCCGCGGTCCGCGTTTGAAAAATCGCGAAGACGAAACTGGTCGAGCGGGCTTGAATGTCTCTTTGTTGCTCTCTCGAATTAATCGGCTGATCTCGTGGCGCACGCAGCTACCCTGATCAGAGGGTTAACGCGACGAGTGCCAAAGAAGCGACTCCCGCTTGCATCCCGTTTGCAACGTCGGTGACGTTGGCCGAAGGCGCTCCTCTATGCGCTCAGGCGAGGTCGAAGGACGACGAACGGAACGTGCGGTGAGCGGGTGGGAAGGAGAAGGAGAAAACGTTTCCAGTGGCGGCTTTGGACTTACGGTTCTCTAGGGTCGTCCGTTCGCGTGGCGCCCCTCATCAAGATTCCTCTTTTCCCTCGTTTCGACGATGCAACTAATGAACCAGCGCAGTAGCGTAGCTGAGTACGCCGCTTTTCTGCTCCCTTCGCGCAACTTCATCTCTCCTCGTAGTATAAGCGGCTCGAGTGTGTGTCGCACGTGCAAAAGACAGGGTTGTTTCCGGAAAAAAGAAAGAAAGTATCATACGCGGGTTTACGTGACTTCGCAAGCCCGATTAATTCTTACTCACAGAAATTTCTACGTCATCCCCCTCCCCTCCCCCCGTTCTTCTGTCGACTCTTCAGTCTCACGTACGCGATCTCACGTGGTTGAATAAAGCAACGCTTCGCTCGTTTGTTTATTCATTCATTAGCCCGTCATTCTCATTTTTCCCCCTCATTCATTTTACCTTCGAGTTCGCTCGTGCCGCTGAAGCACCCTAAATTCAAGGACCTCGGCAAGTCCGAGTCTGAATCCGCCACTGGCCATCGTCTCTAGGACGTGCGTGGAACTGGTGGCTGGCGCTCGCGCCAAGCTAAGCCAGGCGCGAGGCGAAGTAAGCGGTCGCCCTCGTAGCCGCCACGCCGGGTCACACGGGGGAGGAGAGTGACTCCGAGACGACCGGCGTGGCGCGGCGCGGCGCGGCGCGGCGCGGCGCGTCGCGTCGCGTCGCGTGACGCGACAGTACGCCGGCCAATCGCGAGCACGCGAGAACGTCGGTCTCGCGGAGTAGGTGAACGGCGAACAGAGAGGAGCGAGAACGGGCGAACGAACGCGAGTCGTCGCCGAGGAGAGAGGAGGTGGTGGCCCGGTGGCGGTCGTGGAACTCTCGACCCCGATACCGTCGTGGTCGATGCACGTCGTCTCACGTTCCCCGCGTGCGTCTTCCTCTTCGTCGACAGTCGCGCGCGACGCGCGAGAGAGAAGCGCTCTGGCAGCCGCTCGAGAGCTACGCGACGAAGAGGACACGTCGGTCGACGCGGAAGACGCGCATCCATGTTCCATCGTCCCCTCGTCCTCGTCCTCGTCTCGTCTCGGGGAGCGCAGTTGTGGGGATCGGAAAGAAGGATCGGCGGGGGAAGGAGGGGGGGAAGGTCTTGTGCGAGGGGGAGCTTACTACTTCGTTATTCTTCGAAGAGAAACCGAGCCGACCGCCGGACACCATTGTATAACGTCAGAGCGAGCACGACCTTTCGTGACCTCCCTCGCCCGCTACCTGACGAGAGCGGACGACGTTGGAGGGAGTCTGCGAGGGACCGATCGGCCGATCGGTCCCGATCGACTGCATCCGCTAAGCGTGGGAGGTTGAGTTGGGGAGGGGGCGAGAGAAAGAAAGGATCTCGGTGAGTGCAGGCGCGAGCGAGGGAACCGCCTGAGAAAAGACGTACTCGATGAAAAGTGCAAGTGGAGTGCGAACGGTGCATAGTGAGCGAGCGAGCGACCGACCGACCGACCGACCGACCGACCGGTCGCGCGAGTGTCCGTCCACCTTTCCTTCGTGTTGAACGTGTCTTGTGTGTTGTGACGAGAGAACGTGCAGCGGCATAAGGGTGTGAGACGACGGATCTTCGCGAGCAGCGTTCCAAAGGTACTTGGCAGGGAAGATCGAGGAGTCATTCTTGAGTGCGAGTAGGTACTTGTTCGTCGCGCGTATTATCCACCGTTATCCATCGGTCGTGTGTAAACAGGGGCAATCGCGATTGTATAATTGAGCGAGTCTTATCAACCGCGAATGAAGTTCGCCCGCGTCGAATGTGTTCGCACACGAACTCGCTCGCGGCGATAATCGAGTGATGCTGCGCGTTCGCTGAAACCCGAGCGCGGCGATATCTTCGCGAGACATCGCGGAATACTTCCCGACGAAAATGCAAATCGAATTTCACGCGCTCGCGCTCCCGTCGCGCGAATTCTGCCAGGAGAGTCACTCTTCGCGGAGAGCTCGCAAGGTTCACCCGATATAGCGACACCACGACGAAGGACGTGCCCGACGTCGCACGACAGCAGCGGGGGTCTCTAGATTCTAAAGAATCGAAACTGCTTTCTAATTCACTCGGACGTACGCTGCTGGCGCGCACCGCTCGATATATTTATATGCCCACGTGTGTTCCGAAGCCGCGCACGCTCTCTTACCGGTTTTTCAAGAAATTGCGCGGACCACTGTAAAGAACAACCGCGCTTGTTGTTTCTCTTCGTCAACTTCTTACCGCACGTAATCGATCGTCACGTCGGTGATTCAAACGCGCGGAACGACGCGTCGGACATCCGGAGAATCGATATCGTGCATCTTGATGTTCCCTGGTCAGTTATCAACACGGTTACGGCTTTCCCTTTCTCAAGACGCGACGTGTTGGCGTGCCGATCTCTCGACGTAACCCAGCCGTGGAGAACATCGCGATCGCGCGATGAATAGCGTCGATTACTACGACGAGGACGGAGGATCTCGCGGCCGGACATATATTTTCCGCGTTTCACGTGTTTTCGCGCGCGGGTTTTCGAGTGCCGCCGCCCACCGGTTCGGTCTCGCTTTCTCCCCTCGCTTTCGCTATCGCCAATCCTCCCGCTGTCGCGCCGCGCGAGCAGATAGGAAAGTTAGTCGCGCGACTTGTGAAAGGTAGAGCGCGGCCTACAAAATACAAGCTATTGTTTCAAATGAAAGGGTCGCCAATACGCGTGTCGGTGTCTCCGCCCCCTCCCAGCCCCCCTTTGCGACCTGTCGCTCAGACAAAAACACCGTGAGTTTGCTCCTCCGTCATACCTGTCGCAACGAGAATCCACACATAGACAGTACACACACGCGCGTGTAACATCGTCGCGTGTCGTCGGTCGCGACCGACATTCCCGGCGAATCGATACATCTTAACCGCCTGTCACTTATTGCATTTTCTAATAGTCCATTTCGATAATCGATACTTTCCCGCGATAGCGCGTATGACACGCTCTTTTCCACATCGCGCTCACGTTGCGCTTTGCGAACTTGCTCGGAACGGATAACGCTCCGCGTTATCGCGAGGAGAAGAGAGAGAGAGAGAGAGAGAGAGAGAGAGAGAGAGAGTCATCCGGCGCCGTCGATCATGTCCGATCGATCATCAGAGCTCGCGAGAATCCAATTGTGTTCGGGAGACTCGCGACTGCATGTCGTAGATCGACGGCTTGCGGGCGGGCTCGCGAGGTGTTATCGAGTTTCTGCGGGTGCACTCGAGGGTCTTCTCCGCCCGTACTTTCGAGCCCTTCCGCAGACTTGAAGTGACGGTGGTCGTTTCTCACTAAAGACCTCTCGAAGCAGGTTTACCTGCGATCATCACAGGAAAAGCTCTAGACTAACGATAAGTATGCGGGCACAATTCTTGCCCCGTACTTTTCTCGTTTCTGTTCCTCCTTTCTGTTCCTCCGTGGCACTTCCCCCATTTTCTGCCGTCCCTTTTCGACGCCCTTTTAACGATCGCGCCTCTCGTTCGGTTACTAAGAGACATTAATGTCTCTCTACGCCTCGACGCTCATCTATTTACACCTGCGGATTTACGAGGAGTTTTTATGCGCCTCGGCGAGTTTTATGAAACATTAACGCACTGGCCGAATAAAAGCTTCCTGATTATACGCGTCCCTGAATTAATAATATGTCGAGCGTGAAAAAGCGAGAGCGTGCGCTGACCACCTGTTAGCAGGTACCGTGGAAAAAAAAAACTATGGAAAGAAGCGATATTGCGGAGACATGACGAACGTGAGACGCGCTTCGCCGGGAACGAAATTGCCGGGAACAAAAGCTTCACAAATCGAGATGATGATTTTCTTCTCGGTACCTGTGTAACCATCGTGTCCATCGATAATCATTGTCGCATGATTTTCTTGACCTCTCGAGGCACTTCGATGTCCCTCAGTGAAGGTTTCATAGACGTCTCTTTCTCTTTCTCAAACGGAGCACGTCCGATCGCCGATCGGAAAACCACATTCTCGCGCGATTCGTTCGCGCTCTTTCGACAACGAAGAAGGAAGAGTATCACACTTGCCTTTTCAGAATTGGTACCGCGAAACCTATATCCGCGTCTATAAAGCGCAGTGAACGCGAGCGGGTGCAACGAACTCTGTTCTCTCGTATCTCTCTCTCTCTCTCTCTCTCTCTCTCTCTCTCTCTCTCTCTTCAGCACCCCCTCCTGCAACGGCTCGCATCATCCCATCCTTCCCGCCACCTCCTTTCGTGCTGTCTCGCTCTTATATTTGGTGTCAAGCGCGCGATCTCTTGCCAGCGCGCGAGTTAAAGCCCATTTTCGCGTGCTTAGCTCGCGTCACGCTCGCCACCACGACATCGAATGTGACGGTGCAACTCGCCGTGGAAAAAGCGCACCGGCTTGACATCGCATCGGCGGGCGATTATCGGGAACTACCGATAGTGATAGTTACGTAATGCGATAATTAAATCATTGCATTTAATATGCGGCTGAACGCGTGGATACATGAAGTGCACCAACGCGCCAGACGCGCCGCGTCTTAATATCATTCTTGATGTTTTAATGTTAATGACGACAATTAATAACGACAATATACCTGTCTGCAACGATCGTGCACTTTGTATGTTTGACCCCCTTTGAAAGCTCGAACGTCCACCTATCGTCGACGTAGGAACGACGAGGTCAAGAGAGAGAACGAGAGATCGCCTCGAAGTCGGATCGTTTCGCGAGAGGAAAATCGATTTCGCAAGGGGGAAAGGGCCGCGCTCTCGACTAAGAATGCACTTTGTGTCGGAGCGAGGACGCGGGAATGCAGCCTGGCGTCATTGGCGTTGCTTAAACGGCGCAACGCGCAAGTGATGGTGGGACGGGACGGGAAGGGCGGGGGAGGAAGAGGGGGAACACTCTCCGGAGTCCTTTCTATAAATTTAGCGTCTGGTTATGAATAGAGACTCAAGCGTGACGACACGCGCACCAAGTTCGTAAAGTTTACCGTAAAGTTCTCGCGAGCCCTTTAAACCCGTCGTGGAATTATCGCACTTGAACGCGCATTATTCGCGAACAATCATCCCTTCCCACGTGGACTCCTGCGCGGACGACTGCGCGCACGCCGGCCTGGGTAGCATGTGCTCGACAGATCGAGTGACACGTGTACGATTACGTGCATCACGTAACGTATCGCGGCGCGATTACTCCCAACTCTATATATCGTGCGGCCCGAAGTTCCCGCCGTTGCTTCTGCGAAAAGCTTCGCCTTTTCGCGCTACCGCGCTCATGATGCTCGTAAATCGGACCACCGTCGATGGAGCGCCGGTTAGCCGCAGCATCTAATTATAGTGGCGTGCTAATCAAGTCTTGATATGAGGATTTATTTATGCCGCGATACATGAGGACACTGCGCCGCGCGAGCGAATTAATAAGTGTGCCGAGATGGTTGCGAGAGTGATAGCGCGCGCGCGCGCGCCTTCACCGCGTCGCTGCCGCTGCCACCGTTACCGTCGTCATCGTCGTCGTCCTTGAGTCCCGACGAACGACTATTTTCTATGCAAGGTCGTCCGAGACTTCACTAGCCTCGCTTATCGGTTTATCAATGTCATCGTCACTGGGCGGATGTTTCGCGATCGCCCGACGTCGACCTTCCAGCGGTAGCAGTCTCTCTCTCTCTCTCTCTCTCTCTCTCTCTCTCTCTCTCTCTCTCTCTCTCTCTCTCTAAAGCACGCGCACGCCTCGCGTGCTGCCTTCGCGGTGCTTCCCTTCGCGCGAGAAACTGCTGTCGAAGCATGTCGGCATGTCGGATTTCGCGTGTCGATTGAAAACCAAGAAGAAAATGAGCACTCCTCTTTAATATTAATCTTTTAATATCAATAAATATAAGCGTAATCGTTAACGCATCGTGTTCCACTTGGAGAAGTATGTACATATATTTTGCAAATCTCATTCATTCCACTGTACAAATCTTACGCTTTAACATGTACAATACTTTGTTATATTATTATTAGTAAATGTGATATGCAAATATATGATTAAATTTGCAACATAGTCGCAATTGGTTCATCCGTAAAAGAACGCTCATCGTGTGAGCACATCGATTTCGTACTACCAGTATACATCAAGTCGTTCCTTTACGTGTGTTGCAGCCTGAACAAGATGCACGCGATGGAGAGTGCCAGCGGAAACGGGAAGAATGTGGACGCGGCGGAGAACGCGCCAAGTACGTCACCGAAGGTGCCCCAAAGCCAGCAGAACGGTGCTGCTCTGCCTGAGGAGACTGCCGCATCGCCGTCGGCGTTGGATTACGGTCGTGTAAAGATCGAGAAGGAAGCACATCAGAACGTTAAGATCAATAAGAAGAGCTTCCCGATCACAAGCACGCCGATAGCGAGTACTTCGCAGCAGAAGTCCGGCTCGTCGCGTCTTGTCAGGTCGAAGTCGGCCGAAATCGTCGGCAAGAAACGGAAGTCCCCGAATGGGCAACAAGACTCCACGAACGGTCCTCCCAAGCCAAAAAAGACTTGCTGCACATACGAGGAACGGGAAAGCTCCATTAAGAGTCTTGTCGGCGAGGAGAAAACGGTCGACGCTTTGGAGATAAGAGAAAATGAGTTGCTTCAACGGATGCAGGTTAGTATGCGAAATCATGATCTTTCCTCGGGATTGTTTACTGCTGATTGAGTTTACTGGGGATTGTTTGTGCTAGTCGATCTCCAATCTTCACCATGTATATGTGTGTTTGTGTGTGACAGTTTCTCGAGAAATTGGCACGAGATAAGGAAAAGGAATGGAATCAGATCCTGTACACGAGAAAACTGACGGAAGAAGCGTACGTGAGGCTCCAGAGAAAGAGGCAAATGATGAGACTCACGAATAGCGGGACTCAACCGGAGGACGTGCCGCCCACCAGCTTGGAAGCACGATGGATGAATAGCGACGGAACATCGAGGGACACTGTATCGAGAGAGAGGTCCTTCGAATTTAAAAGCGAACTTTCTGAGGAAAGTTCTCTAAACGCGTCATCCACCAAAAAGCAAAACGTCGCGAAGGTTGGCTCGCAGCGGCAGACTGCTTCCTCGAAAAGCAGTGGGGAAAACAGCCGCAAGCAGAACGAGACATCGAGCCCGGAAACCCGCCAGCTCGGCGAAGGTCGTCAAGGTGCGAGGGTAGAAGTGACTTCCATAATCGCCAATCACAGGAAGATGTTTCCAGATCCGGCGCCAAAGAGGTACATATCAATCAGTCAATTTCTTATCTATTATAATAAATGTGCGCTTAACGTTATGCGATTCATAATCGTGTAGAGCTATAATTGTGTAAAACTGAAAATAAACAAAACGTAAAAAAATATTATATAATTAAACTGCTTATTTGAATGATAATATAAATAAATATAAATAAAATATAATAAACATTTTTTAATAAAATATAACAATATAATGTATGTGCTGGATTTGTAATAGAAATATTTATATTTTTAGAATTTTTTGATAGATTGAAATATTGAAGAATATAATTTTTATATTTATAAGAAATTTACGTATTACGTTTGTTTATTCTGATAGAGTACGTCAAAAGCAAAAAAAATAATGGAATTAATTAATAAACTTACCGAACAGAAAAATATTAAGTGAGAACATGATGCTATATAGATGTAGAAGTAATGATGATTCTTGCTTGAACGATAGCATCTTGAAAATCCTAGAAAGATAAAAACTGATGAATTGCTATGGGATGGAAAGAGACAATTCAATAAATAATAATAATCTGCAATTAGAAACGTTCGAGTGAAAAATTAGAGCGAAAGAAACTTTGTTGGAACAAAATAAATTTACTTAATAATAATATTAGATAATAACCGATATTGTGTAAATAATTATAGTTGAAAAGAGCATATCTGGCGAAACTTTAACATGGAAACCGTTAAACGGAAAATTCCAACAGAAGCTGATAGAGGAACTGTTCTCCTAAGATGCTTTGTAGAAAAAGCTTCAGTTGTCGTTCGATTTTCATAATAGAAAGACATATTTCATCATGAGTGTTACATACGTATCGCGATTCAAAGGCATATTCCTCTGTATACACCGAAAGGATCGAAAATGTTATGCCAAGCGGCGGTACAAATTATTAGTAATCATTAAAAAAGCATCACGGTTCTAACCAAGTATATGGGTTTTTCCAAATCATTACAATAAATTATTTTCGAGTTATCGAGTATGCCAGATATATTCTTATCAAACAGACAGTAAGTAAATAATTTTTATAATATAGGGGGCGAAGGACGAGGAATTCGGTGAACGTTAATTTGACTGCTGGCGGTGCTATGGTTGAAACAGGACATAACGCAGATTCGAGACCATCGAGCACAGATTCCTGCAAGAGTAACCCGAGCGCAACAGAGTGCCAAAATACCGTGAACTTTAGAGAAATGGTATACCAATTCAACAGGTTGTCTCAACATCAAGGTAACAATCTTACAAAATTTAATTTTTGTTTCTAATTGATCGCAAAATTCATTGCACAACAACGACATAAATGACAAAATGAATTAAATAAATGAAGATCAAAGTGCATAATCAGTTATCAACTAGTCACCAATGTCCTAATTGTAATCGGCAATATATTTAGATTTATATAAAATTTCATACGAATATAAGAACACCTTATTGTAAATATCACCTTGTTTTTAGGTGAGCCAGCCAGACCATCGCAAAATTATCCGGATGTGACGCTTCAACCTGTGCCGTCAGGACACAACGCTTCTCCCGTGCCTGAGAACACCATTGCGCCTTCACGCTCGCTTCTTCATGGTATCCTGACGAACAATACATCATCCAGGCCAAACAACTTTCCGCTTACTTTGGCTAAATTGCTCACGGCACCTGAAAGAGAAAGGAACTCTCCAGCAGCAGCAGCGGCAGCGGCGGCAACGGCAGCTGCGACGACGCCGATGGTGCCTATGTCACAACAAACGGCTGGCACCCAGCACCTTCTACAGGCATACCAAGGATCTAGTCTGGGTTCCATAAGCGAGCTACTGTCTTCCTCCACGGTATATTACTATTTACGTTGTTTACGTCAATATTAATATTCCGCCGTCTTCTCTGAACAATTAAAAATCTAAAGACATAGTATCTCGCGCCAAGTACACGTCTATCTAACGCGAGATATTTCTTTTCTTAGGCTCGCACGGAGATAACCATAACTCCTGTTGTCAATACACCTCCGCAGTCCCACTCCAACAATGTAATTAATGTTGTAAGATCATTGTTCCAATAAATAAATATATTGTCACGTACATACAGATTCTTGAATAATTTCTTTGAGATTTTCAGGATGACGTAGAAGAAGATACTGCAGCAAGTGATGATAGAGATGGCAAGTATTCAATGAGCGGAAGAGACGCTAGAGAAGATCGCGACAACCCCCCGCGATGTCAAGGTTGTCATCAACGAGCCGCGCAATTTGTCTGCGCTGGATGTGCAAACCAATGGTATTGCAGTCGCGAATGTCAGGTAAAGTTAAAAGAATATAAGAAACGAAAAGTATTTTCTTTAAGTATTTCAATCGAAAACAAGAGATTATATAGAAATATATATATATATAAATTGTATTATACTATTCATTTATTTTATATTCCTATTTATACGTAAAGAAAAATTTCTAATAGTCGGCACTCTGCGCTCATTGCCAATTTTCAGCACTCATGTGTAAATTTTATCAAATTAAGGTGCCTGAGTACAAAAATAAATAATAATTATTAATAAATAATTAATAAACCCGCATATATATACCTTAATATTTGATAAGATTTGAGCAAGAGTGCCAAAAACTGGCGGAATGCCGCAGACTATTACTGAACTTTTATCATATATTTATCATATATATCGGTAGGTGGCCTCGTGGGATGAACACTCCGAGATCTGCTCCGGTTAACGGCGACATGATATTTAATGCGCGCACAACCGAAGAAGAATCTAGTCAAGGCTATAATCTACATTCAGCGACACAGAGCTGCAGATAGCCGAAGGTGATGGCGCGTATTTTTAAGACTCCTGACTACGTATGAATAAACGTACGTATAAAACGCGAGGAGGGTGCGGTTTATTTTACGATGCAGCACGATTGCCAAATTACTGGCTGCTCTCAACGACCATCCGTGAGGGTAGATTCGAAGCCTCGGGCCTTACTTATGAAAACGAGAGAGCTCGAGTCAAAGTGTCGTATTGCATTATCGTAAATATCCTTATTAATTTAATACCGGGCAGATCCTCGTCAAAACGAATAGATGTCGTCCTGCTGGATCGAAGCATTTACTTCTCGGACAGCGGATACGGGTCCATCTGGATCTATAACAAAGAATACACGACTGTATATTTTATAAAATAAGCTGCGTGCTAGGTTAGATTTTAATCTTATAGTATATACATACACATATGTATATATATATATATATATATATATATATATATATATATTGTGTATAATCCTTTCTTTTCTAAAGTTAATAATAAATAATAAGTGATGAAAATATGCATTTGTTCATATTCGATATTTCATCTTTTTGCTGTATGATCGAGAAGTAGGAGAGAGAGAGAGAGAGAGAGAGAGAGAGAGAAATGAATTTTAATTTTATATATATATACGTGCATATATATACACAACATATATATAAAATTGTGAATTTATGAAACAAGAGAATTGTGTTCTATTATCAATTTATTTAATTGGCAAGGTAGGTCAAGGTGGGACCGGTATCCGCATAACGACATGACATTTTTATGAGAGTTAACGACAGTCTGGAAAGGAGACAGATGTTCATTGGGATGACGATTGATGTATATAATGAAGTTGGTATCGTTATTACAGTAAATTATTTTGATACTTATGACAAAAAATCGATGATGCTACGAAATGTCATTTACAATTATTACACAGTGGATTATGTTACCTTGTACGGGAGGAGTATTTTCTATTTATACATATTATATTTCTTTTGTATAATCGAGAATATAATTGAATATTTCATCAATGATATACATATACAATCCTGTACAAATAGGATATATTTCCTGTTTTCTTAATCTGCTCTTAGATAAGATTCTTTTCTCAAGTTAGATTTTAAACATTTGAATGGATTTTAGGCATCTAAATTACACACTTTTTCTATGTTTCATAAACATATAGATTATTCTCTTTTTGTTTTCTCTCTCTCTCTTTCTCTCTCTCTCTCTCTCTCTCTCTCCCTCCTTCCTTTCTCTTTATCTGTCATTTTGCTTTTCTCTCTCAATTCTGACTTACTCGACGGTTTGCGTTTTGCATTAAAACGTACAGGCTGCACAGGTTCAGTATGCATTCATTATCCATTCGAACATAAAAAGTGCGTATCCAATCACATACAATATTTTATATTTACATTTGTTACCAATGTGTAAATTTAGATTTAAGAAAGCGTTAGGCTTAATATGTAGATATAAGAAGTTTTTTCCTTTTTTTTATTTTATTGGTAGCATACTGACACGTTTTTAGTCGTTCTTTTCTTTTTTTCTTTTTTTTTATATGTTACCCAAGCGTTGATGGTCTTCAACATAATCTGTAGCCCAAAGTTCCTACAGGTACATGTGACATTATATATATATTTTTCCCAATTACGAAGCAAACCAAAATAAAGTTTTTGAGCGTATTTTCAGCTTTTTATCATTCTTATTCTTATTATTCTTATCATGAATATAGATTGATCTTATTATTATTAGAAGTTATAGTTAGAAGTTCTAGAGAAAAAACTATATTTACAAATAATATATTTAGTATTAACTTTCAATCCTTAATCTTATGATAATATTGAAAGATATACAGTTGTACAAGTACAAACAAGTGACAGTAAACTTACTTTATAGAGAAAGTTTGAAATATTTGCAAAAGATATGTATCTATAAATAAGAAAGGAATATTAAATTAAATAAATGTTACTATAAAATTTAATCAGATAATATGACAACAAATTTTAATATTTTGCCAATAAATAATTAAAAATAGAAAAACATAATTGAAAAGAAAATTTCAAACGGCATGCTCTTGGACATTCCTAACATGATGTATTCGTGAAAGCTGATGCGAATATTTTTTAGAATGGTGAATAGAACCACAAATAAAAAAATTTTTTTCGCTATTTACACATTTATATACATACCTAAATTAGCGAATATACGTGAGCAAACTGCAGTTTTACTATAAATATTTTATTACAAATATGTACAGAAAAGCATTAGTAAATGAGTCCGAACAATCTACTAACGAATCTATCAACGGATAATCTATTAATGTTACCGCGAGTGATCGTGAAGCATTATTTAACGATAAACCAATATATATAACAATAAACAATCAGCGGTGTTGAAATTTATGATTTCATTGGTTAATATAATGCTATTTTATTGGCTAACCATTATCTGAAACTGATATGACTATGAACCAATGAAATGACTGTGTTATTAGTGAAAAAGTATTCTTATTGGGTGCGCACGTCACTCAACGGTTGAGCAATTGGCTGCGTTCAGTAGAACAAAGTGATCAGTGAGCGCTTAGTGATTATTGTCTGTGATTGGAGCATTCTTTTAGATTCTTCATAGACCCAGAAGTATTTACCAATCACTTTGTTTGCTGAACGCAGCCGTTGAATAACTGGGTGCGTTCACGACACTCAACAGTTAAGCCAGCGGCACATGATGCTTGTTTCCGTGCTGGATTGCTTGCTGGATGAAAATACTGCGTTCTGATTGGTGCATTTCCATCAATCTTCGGAAATGTACCAATGAGAACGCAGTATTTTCATCCAGCAAGCAATCCAGCACGAAAACAAGCACCGTGTGCCGCTGGCTTTACGCAACTATTGAGTAATTCGTCAACGTTATTGGTCTGAATGTAAGGATCTAACAGGAAGGACCAATAGTCACTAATCGCTCATCGAGCGGTTTTCATTGGGCGGAGCCACATGCCCACATGTTAAGAGAAAAAGAGAGAAAGAAAGATGGAGAGAGACTAAACGAAAACAAGAAATGTAACCTCAATGTATTCGGTATATTTCAAACGTATCTATATTCGAATAATTATGATATATACATTCGAAAAGTAATTTGTATAATTAAAACCGAAACATCTTAAAAGTTTTCTCTAAAATTATGATGTCCGTTCCACTTTTGACCATCTCTCGGTTATTGACAGCCGCTACTCGGTCAAAACGGCGTGTTGTTGTCACCGGCATAGGAGTTGTATGTCCTTTAGGAGTTGGAACGCGAAATGCCTGGGAAGCTCTCATTAATTCCAAATGCGGAATCATAAAACTGTCTGAACCTGATTACGAGAAGCTACCTTGTAAAGTAGGTAAGCGGTACTTATAATCTATTGTTATCACGTACAAGAGAAACTCTGGAACCATATCAGGATGTGTTGTGTGAATGAAACATATATATTATATATAAATAAAAAAATGATTCTAAATTTCCATTATAAAACTCCATTATATTTAAAGTCATTCGAAAATATATTATTACATATGCATACAATAATTAAGCAGTAACTTAATCCATAGCTGCACTGGTTCCAAAAGGAAATGCTTTTCATCAGCTCAACATTGACACCCACTTTACAAAGAGTGAGTTACGCACAATGTGTCCTGCCACGGCATACGCGATGATAGCTTCGGAGGAAGCACTCACAGATGCAAAGTGGAAACCAGACAATGAAAATGATAAACGTGACACTGGAGTTTCAATAGGAATTGGCATGATAGACCTGGTAGATGTATGCATGACTTACGAAGCTTTAAAGAAGGGCTATAGCAAAGTCAGCCCATTCTTTATACCCAGAATATTACCGAACATGGCTGCTGGACAGATCAGTATCAAGTATGGCTTCCGTGGACCAAATCACTCTGTGTCAACCGCTTGTGCGACAGGCGCGCATGCTATTGGTAATCAATCAACATTAAAAGCTTCTAATTATCAAATGCTACACACTGTGCTTGAGATATGTAGTAATCCCGTTTGTCATGCTTTCAGGTGATGCATTCCGTTTTATCCGCGGCGGTGAGACCAGCGTGATGGTATGCGGTGGTGCGGAGGCGTGCATCAGTCCGTTGGCAATAGCTGCGTTCTGTCGGCTGCGAGCGTTGAGCACTTCGAAAAACGATTCTCCGCGAGAAGCGTCAAGACCGTTTGATAAAGATCGCGACGGTTTCGTCATGGGCGAGGGCGCCGCGATACTCGTGTTGGAGGAGCTGAATCACGCTTTAGCCCGAAACGTGCCCATCTACGCGGAAGTGCTGGGATATGGGCTATCCGGCGACGCATCACACATTACAGCGCCCAGCGAAGACGGTATCGGTGCATTGTTGGCGATGGATAGAACGGTAAAGGATGCCGGCATCGAGAGTTCGGAGGTGACGTTTGTAAATGCGCATGCCACGTCCACACCGTTGGGCGACGGAATCGAGCTGAAAGCGATAGAGTCATTGATGGGCGAGCATAGTAGAAATGTGACGGTGACGAGCACCAAAGGAGCTCATGGTCACTTGTTGGGAGCCGCCGGCAATCTGGAGGCTGTTTTTACGATCTTGGCGATCAAGGAGGGCATCATACCGCCTACATTGAATTTGCACAACCTGGACATGGAGACGCGCCTAAGGTTCGCAGCTCACACGAAAACAAAGTGGTATTCTACCACACGTCGAACCGCTCTGAAGAACGCGTTCGGTTTCGGTGGGACGAATGCATGCTTATGCTTCACGCAATATGTCGATTGAACAGATTCAATTATGATTGCATCTGGCGTAACCTTATTACGTGGTGTCTTATAGTGGTGTAATAGTAACGATTAGCAATTTCCTAAAGTGGATTCTAAGAGTGAGAATATTAAGACAATAATGGGAGCATAATAAGGAATCACTACTGGCTGTAAGGTTTGTTATGTGATATGTACATACAACTGAACACAAAGAAGCAGAGATTTGATGGTGAATGGAATTTCACACGTAAGTATCAATGTGTGGATAGCAGTTTAAATATTTTTAATAATTTTTATGCAACATACAATTTGTAAATATGATTTTACGATAAATATTTTTATATAATCTTACAGTATGTATGTATAATGTAATTACATGGAAAGGATGTACATTTGGAATAATAAAATATATATATATATATATATTATACATACATATACATATATAAAATGGAATGCAACGTTTATTTTATATTATAATTGTGGCAATTGTCAGTTGCTCGTTCCTACTTTTACAATACGGATATAAGTCTTCATAAACCAGAAATCACATAACTTTAAGGTCTGAAAAAAACACAGTATTCTTCAAGTACCAGTAATCATCTAAAGCTTGTACATGTAATATGTAATTTGCACCCGCACTGCGTGTGGAATCAGGTATCTGCCATATCATAGTCAAGGCATGCTCATACAAAATAGCAATACTCGCTTCAAAATTGCACAAATCCATATAATTTGATTTATGTATAATAGTCCTATAATGCTTCTATTTGCATTGTGTTCTGTCGAACACGCTGTTTAATGACAGTTTAAGATTTGCTTTTTTTATTGAAAACACAATGAAAATTCAATGCGACATTAATAATTTCTTTTTCTTCTGGTATATCTATGTTTATCTCGAAACGCAGCTCTCTGTTTGTAGATGAATCGTATAGTGTCACAATTCCGTTTTTTTCTTTTTCTCTGAATAATTCCCAGCATTTTATTTCATATAACAAGTAGACCTCAAGCGATAACAGTCCAAAATATATTTATTATACTTATGTCTCATTATCTGATAAAACAGAAAAAATATGGTATGCTATACCATATTGCAATATCTCAACCAGAAATTCTTATTGATGCATGATAAATGGTTTCATATGGCTACATAAGACAGCAAAACGTTCTCTAAGTGTTTGCCGAAGTTCCTGCCGCTTTTCTGTAACTTGACACATCCGCGATTTGAATTCCAATATTTCTTCCGCTGGAATATGACTCTCCTCGTCGTCGTTGCTATCATCATACAAGTAGGAATCCTAAGAACAAAACGGAGAATTTAAAAAGGAAAAAAGAAAAATTAACCTTTTGAGTGCGGAGCACTTCAGAGCTAAACAGTCGTTGAGAATATTTAGACTGTCGCATGATCAATTTTATTTATTACTGTCGCTAAACTATACATAAAAAAACATGAATGTAAAATGCCTATAGCAACAGTTGATAACTGTTACTTGTATATATACCAAAAGTATGAACCAAACAAATCTTGTAGGATGCATGTCTATGGCGATACCAAGAGTATGAACCAAACAAATCTTGTAGGATGCATGTCTACGCCGATACCTGTCGGAAGTATATATGCATCCATAGCACTCAAGAGGTTAAATATTCAAGATAACAATACACTTCAAATATACCTCTAACATTTGCATAAGTGTCAAACCGCCGCCTCTCTTCTTCAATAAAGAGATGCTAGAATCGGAATGAATAAGTTTATCACATGACTGTAGATCGTAACAATATCCACCATGCTTACAACATGCATCGTTGCAGGCTAGTTCAAAGCCATCTGGAGTGCTAGGAAGAGAAGAACTACTGATATTTTGTTCGGAAGAATACCCACAATCTTGGGAGGATTGCTCGCTGTTAGAGCGACCTTCCCTCTCAGACAATTTGAAACGTTTCCTCATTTCTATCCACATGGTGTATTTACTTTTTGCACGGGGTTTCGCGATCCAAGCGTCTAACAATTCCTTCGTCACGAAATTCTTACAATCGTCGTCATAATTCCACTGAGTTTCATCGGATTTCATACCTAAGTTCTTTGTGCAAAAAAGAATTTCAGAATGCTATATTTTTCAGATATCAATGTATTTACAAATTGTGCGAAATTGAATTCTGCAGCTTACCTTACACGACTCGGAGATATCCGATGAAATCTCCTGAGGAAATTGTTCGTAAGATAAGCTACTCCGTTCAGATTCATTCATGTCAGGTTTCATCTTCGTCTCAGAGGAATCTTTAATCATAGTCTTCTGTGAAGTCGTCGTCTTTTTTACAGGGAATGCTTGTTCGGTTTTATCTTGCGATTGCGATATACTTGGTGTTTTCGTTTTGTTCGAACAATCGGGGCATTTGCACGTCCGCATACCTTTGTTTTTTGGATCTAAAACTTGCAACTGAGATTACGAGACGCGCTAGTATGTAGGAGAATATAAACAAGTGTGTGAGTTATACGAAGTTACATTAATCTCCTTTGTACCTTATGTCGGTCAATATTTTGCGTTGCTGATTTCAATTCCGCACAGATACAGGATTGGCTATCACCATTTTGTCTCTCGCTTGAACACTAAAATAAAATGAAGTTAAAAGACACTAAAGTAAAATAAATACTAAAGTAAAATTCAATTTGTCTCTATTTTGAAGAGAGAGATATCTTGCAACACATACATTACAGGTATTTTCCTTCTCCTCGGTCTCGGTCTCGTAACGACGTTCCTTCTGCTTCTTACGTTTGAGCCGTAACTTCTCACGTTTCTGCTGTTTCGCTATTTCTTCCCTCGTGAATTCTTCATATAATAGTTCTAATTGCGTAAAACCTTGCTTCATCTCGACTGCCATCTGCAATAAGACAAAATATTCAATTTTCCAGAACATAGAAATAAAGATCAGATTAAAAAAAATTTCTAGCTTCATAATAGTTCAGAAACAATTAGAAACTTCATTTTTCTGACGAATATTACCTGAAAATTTCTAGACAATGCATCTATTGCAACAGCAGCTAATACTTTACACACAGTCTCCTCTTCTCTCAACCGTCGATGGACTTTATGTAAACGTTCCGCCATACATATGCCTAAACATGTAAGTACTTCCTCTTGAGCAATTTCCAATGTCTTCGCATGACGCTCTCTGAAATCAATGTTACATTTTTCTTTTCCTTGCAGATTATTACACTAACGTAGATGTTATAAATCTGTACCTTCCCATGAGTTCTGGCTGTGCGCGACCGATAATGGTACCGATGTAATTCGTCATGGTTGGTAAGTGAATGTGATGATCGGCTATACAACGTCTAATACCGGTGTACAAAATAGATACATAGCCTTTTTCTTTTGTGGGGTCGGGCTCCCTTGTTAGAAGAGAGGATGCTAATAATACCTTGTTGCGGCACTCTGCACAAAATCTGCCAAATTTACAAGCTTATTAGTAAAGTTATGTAGTTGATACACTCTGTAAAATGCATAGAATTATACCTATGTTTACGTAGATAAATATCTAATGTCTCATCTAGTATATCAGTCTCTATCAAGGCGAGTTCCTCTTGGCATGGTTTTTCCATACACTCCCAAACTTCCTTCCATGCGTTCGGTGGAGGTCGCATTCGTTGAATTTCCAAAGAATGCAATATACATCGTTGAGATTTCCTATTTCTTGGTTGTTGCTCTACTAAATTACTTAATCTAGTGCTGTTGAAGAAACATTCAAATGATAAAGATAGTTCTAAGTGTACATATCTTCAATAATATCATCAAAATAAGACCTGTGTCCATGTAACATTGTACAAAGTTGCTCAGGCGATTCTAGTACATCATCCTTAATTGAAAGCAGACCACCAGGAGTAATAACTAGTGGATCTAATGCAGGATGTCCAGACTTCATTAAATCATATAATAGTCTTTCAACACTAAACAGAATATTCTTATATTATTTACAGCAGTAAATTTTTATTCTAATGAAAGAAACAATCACATACCTTCTTCGACAACCTACACATGGTACAGTTTCGCTCAAAATAGCAAGCATGTCCTTGCATGTAACCTCAAAGGATGCTTTAATTTCTTCCTTTGTAAGTATTTCCAATTTTTTTACAAACTCCTGTAAATATTTCCCACGGATTATAGGATTATCACAGATTGCTCCTAAATTTTTTATATCCATCACCATCTAAAAATAGAAGATAAGGACTAGATATTAAATTTTAGAAGTTACATCATAGTGAATAATAATAAATAATAGTAATTATAATAGAAAGATTCTACAATCATCATCCATAAGTGATAATACAAGTGCGATAAAGGTAATATATCATTCTATTGTATTGTCAGTGATTTTAACAAAATCGAATGGACATCATTTGATGACCATTCAATCGATTGTACAGACAAACGGATAGAAAGCAGCATGATAACATGCAACGGGATCATGATCAATCTCGACAAATATGCATTTTTAGTCGTGTCGGAATTTAGGTTAGTTGCGAAAAAACTATCGTAAAGGGCAGGCATCTCTCATTACATAAGGCATTGTCACATCATATAATTATCATGTGAGTGACAACATTGTGCTTACTGTCAAATTCTCGTCGACATTCAACAGCATTTGCTTGCTGGACAGCAAGTCTCTCGGCTTATCCTCCCGCCAAACGTTCAAGAGTCTTGCCATCGTTCTTTCGTTCACGATCTGGGTTGCGTACACTCGCTCGCTTTCTCACTATAGTACACGTTCGTCTTCGTTCTTTTTCTTTCTCTTTTGGTTTCTTCGTCAGAAGATATGTATGAAAAGTATCTCGTTCTGCAATTACCAAACGTTCATTCACGTAGGCGGTTACTACACGATAAAAACAAATCGAATGTCACGCATGCACGTTTGCTACTTGCAACGTACTTCCACGCGGAGCAGCACACGTAATAAATATCATAAGTTTCCACCTATTGTAAAAAGCTGCGCTTTCTGAATCATCTATCTTCCGACAATTTTTATTTCTCTTTCTCTCTCTCTCTCTCTCTCTCTCTCTCTCTCTCTCTCTCTCTCTCTCCCCCTCCTCTTTCTACATGTGTCAAGCATACACACACACACGCGCACACACACGCGCACACACACACACACATATTTACTTGATTTTAATGCAATAATTATAATTAATAGAGTTGTAAACAAACTTTCCCTACTTTTTGCTTTCTCAAGTTGAAATATTTTGAAATAAAAAGTTCTTGAATTTTAACATCTTAAGAGATTAAATTATGCAAACGATTTAAATGCTGCAGAAACACACATTTGACTTTCTATATTTCAATTCAGACATAAAAAATAATAATGCAACAATTAACATTAATAAAATAATTAATAATCTTACATCACAAATATCTCCAATGGAATTATATTATCTTATTCGTGTATATTTACATTTATATTCAATATGTGCAATAAAAATCAGTAGAGTAGTTAAACAGAGTTAAAATGAGTATTATAATAATGAGATGCAATCCCTATCCTTGTTCCAAAAATTATCAAGCTTCTTATAAACCTTCACTGTGTTGGGATTGTAATTTAAAGCCTCGCAAACGCGACAGTAGTGCTTGGATGCGCTACCGAAGTACCCGTGCTCGTTAAGCAATATATAGTTGTCACGCCATTCATGATACTTCAGATATCGTTCATTATCGCGATCCAAATAATGAAGGTATTTAACGAGCATGTTCGCATTATGAAAATTGTCCACATGAAGGTAAGAGCTTGGTGGTAACAACCGTTGGCAGTCCTCTAACGGCGCTCCCATTATTATTGGGACTGCGTACTTGTGAAACGCATTCCAGAACACCTTCTCCGTTATGTATTCACGGCAATTGGAGTTCTCGAATGAAAGGTAGAATTTGTATGAACTTAAAACTGAACAGTCCTTGGTGAAATGATATGGACAAACGGTACTATTGCCATTCATGCAGTGACCAATTATTTCCAAACGGTCCTGTAGCAATGATTTAAGTGCTTCTACATACTTTAGCCGTTGATTCTTGCTATCACAATGGCTGATCATCACAGCAAGTAGCTTAGTTTTGGAACTCATCATGTTGGTTTTCCAAAACGGCTTGGAAATCCATGGATAGTACTGAAAATTTATTGATTCCTTCTTTAATGTTCTGCCATATGGAACAGGTACATCACTGTTCATTCGATAGGTCATAGTCCAGTTGAATAGACCATCATAATTTGATGTTTCCTGGGATGAGGAGAGGAGATACATGGGTGATTCATCCATCAGTATTATCCATCGTTGATCAACTCGACTTCTTAGTGGCATATTTGAGGCATGTAACATAAACTGAACATGAAATATCACAGCATGTGCTTGATGCAAATCCTTGTCTTCGTAACTTAGTATACAATTTTGTACCGAACAATTCTCCCATGGTGAATACCTGAAAATTATAGTTTCATTTATCTTAGTTTTAAGTTCTCTACTACAGAAATTAAGAACAATCATATTTTTTTGTATTGATCTAAAGAATACAATCCTTTCGATTGATAAAATTAAGGATGAAAACTGACATCTTGTTCGAAAATCGTTTGATGTGCCTGTTTGCTAAGTGTTTTCCATGCTGCCATATTAGGATTAAATAATTTTCTTTGGGGTTGTTCGCCGGTGGTAGACTTTTTTCTGGTGCCAACAACCATTTTCCAAGAAGAGACATGTTTTTTATCTGATGGAAACAAGTCATAATAGTATTATATGAAGACAATATAAATATTGTTACTAATGCAATAAAACTATTATACAAAATTATTTTATTAGCATGTTTATAAGATAAAATAATAATGTGAGAAAGCTGAGCATTTTACCTGTTTGTAAGTAAAGCCTTTCCCTAGAAGATGTTTTTCATAAGAAACAAGTTTCATGAGTTCTGTTTCTTTAAATAAGATTTGGGGAGGAGACTTTCTAGCGGTAACCAAAAAATTTATGTACAGATACATCATGTACAATATTATTATTGCAGTAGCAAATAGAGAAAACATACACCATTTAAACTGACGAATAAAATGCATAGCACTACTATGGATCAGGCAGTTATTAACTAGAGTTTGATGTAACATTTAATATTATTTAAACTGCCAATACTTTTTCCTGTGAGTAGAATAAATAGGTAGACAAAGAAAGATACTTTAATCTGAAGTAAAATAATTTGTTTATAAACTTACGTGAAAAAAGAACATGAGTTACATTACAGACTGGCATAATAATATTTGATGTATAAGGTTATTTTTTTATTTTATTTTCTAATCACATGAATTCCTCTTTAAATATAAACATAAAGCTACCATTGTGACAAATGTACTTCTTTGACAGAATTATCCCTTCTACTTTGAATAATCAGTAAATAATAAAGCAATATTGTGCATATAATAAAAAATCTTAATTATATAGCTGTTTTTTTTATATTTCTGTTGTTTTATGCTTTATGGTTTTTTTATACATTTTTTTGTAACAGTTATTCTCTATAAAATATATTTCTGAATAGCAGTGTTAAGTCTATTTCAATTTTTAACATTATTTTCAATTTAATTGAAATCTAATCAAATATATACAATTTATTTCTAATCCAATCCAATTTATTCTGATCAACCAAAACTGAAACTAGCTTCTTTGGGTAGGATATTTGTCTCATATAATAAATAATATCCTTTTTATTAATTATTCTTTTTTGAAATAATACCTCCCTTTCTCAAATGCCAAAAATTTTATTCTTGTCATTTTTTCATCATGTTGCGTTATCTCAATAAAATATTTTTTTAAAATCACTCAATTTTATACTTTAGCGCGCTTAAGGAGAGTCTCTAGAATCTAAAGCGTCGTCTACAATGACAGTAAGCAGTAAGAAATAAGCGTAAGCGGTAAGAAATAAACCAATCACAGTCGATTATGACAAAAATAATCAACTGTGGTTGGTCCATTTCTTAAGCCAACGGCACACTGTGCTTGTTTCGTGCTGGATTGCTTGCTGGATGAAAATACTGCGTTCTGATTGGTGCATTTCCATCCATCTTCGGAAAAGTACCGATCAGAACGCAGTATTTTCATCCAGCAAGCAATCCAGCACGAAAACAAGCACCGTGTGCCATTGGCTTTACGCTTTCTTCTTATTGCTTACGGCCATTGTAGACCACGCTTAAGGCCCATCTACAATGGCTGCAAGAATAAAACCAGCGGCACACGGTGCTTGTTTTGTGCTGGATTGCTTGCTGGATAAAAATGCTGTGTTTTGATTGGTACATTTCCGAAGGTGGATGGAAATGCACCAATTAGAACGCAGTATTTTCATCCAGCAAGCAATCTAGCACGAAAACAAGCACCGTGTGCCGCTGGCTTAAGGTTCTAAGCGTAAGCAGTAAGAGATAGACCAACCACAATCGATTATTATAAGAATAAAGGCAAGAGCACAGGCTTTTGCATAACGTATAATACATAATGCACAAGAGAATAAACCAATTAGTTTTCTTCATTTCCCTCCTCAGGACAGAAATGAAGAACTCTGATTGGTTGATTCTCTTATGCGTTGTGTATTATGTGTTATGCAGAAGTCTATGCTCTGGCCCTTACTCGGTTTCTCTTCTCTGCAAGATATCTTGGGTCTGTTCTTTATAGTTGCATTGCTGAATTAGTTCAATACGTTAGAGTAAGAAAAAATATAGTTGTCTTATTTTAACTTATTGCACTAGTTCAACAGTGCAGCTATAAAGAACAAACTTCTTGATATAACTAAAAATTGAAATAGAACTAGTTTTATACATAAGAAATGTTATTAAAAATTGTGACAGAGTGCATACACACATATAAGTGTTTTTAAATGTTTGTAAACAACACAATGTTTTCCAAGTATCTTTGGTTATCACTTTTCTCCGGAACTGCATATCTTTTATACTCACGTGACTTTATTAAGAACATAAAAACACATTTGACAGATGGACCATTAAATATAGTTGACATGATATACATTGCAATAAATGGAAATTTTGCTGGGCAGAGGATATTTACTACAAGTGAATTGGAACAATACACAAATTTGGAGAATGGTTTGTATCTTTCAATTTTAGGACAAGTTTTCGATGTAACAAAAGGTCAAAAACACTATGGGCCTGGAGGAAATTATCACTTTTTCACTGGTAAATAAATATAAATTTCTTATACCAAAATAAGTACAATATATGTTATACATAATTATCTAATTACAGGTCGTGATGCTTCTTTAGCATTTATTACTGGAGAATTTGATGATAATAGTTTAACTGATGACATATCTAGTTTGTCTGTGCAACAAGTTAAGATGTTGAATGATTGGATAGAATTTTATAACACAAACTATGTCTATAAAGGTATACAGATAATTATTTAAATTACTATGAAACACTGAAACAATAAAAATAATTAATTTGTCTCCTTTAATAATTTTATCTTAAGAGTCAAATCGTATTATTTTTTATTAGTTTATCTAGCATGTATATATAGATATATTTTATTCTACAGATATAATTTATAAAAAATATAGTAGAATTATATATAAAGATTATATAATAAAGGTAAATCAACTTGAATGTAACAATTCAGCATATTTTGTATTTTTCAGGGAAATTATATGGCAGATATTATAACAAAGATGGTAGTCCAACTGCAGAATCTTATAAAGTACAAGAAACAGTACTGCTAGCTAAAAAAATTGAATCATTAGAAGAGAAGCAAAAAAGAATGTTTCCACCTTGTAATATAGAATGGACTCCAGATATTGGTACTGTATTCTGGTGTAGTAAAAAAAGGTAAGGATATATTTGATACATATATGTATTAATCATATGTTAAAATTGTTTAAAACATAGCATTATATAATCTTATGTTCTATAATCTGTTATGTTCAATAGTGGTGGAATTGATAGAGATTGGGTAGGAGTACCAAGAATGCTATTTGAGACTGCAAATATGCCATCTAGATGTGCCTGTATTAAACTTGATAGTAAGGAATATGAAGAGAACAAAGCTATGTTGAGAGAATATAATGGCTGTGCAAAATATGCAACAAAATGCATTGTGGAAATGAAATAGAATATAATATAAACAAATATTAATTAATATACAGTATTTCTATATTTTTACAATTATAAATATTTGTATTTTATTTTTACAATATATATGCATAATAGCAATCCTTTTAAAACAATTGTACATAATTTTTCATATTGTCTCACATTCCTTGAGCTTGTTTTAGATTTGTAATTTTATATCCATTTAAGCCAGTGCCTTTTATATAATTTAATACAAGTATAATCAAAATAAGTACAAATTTTATACAAAACTATGTAAAACATAATGGTATATTATAAAAATTATAGATTAGAAACACTATATCAGTGTCTTAATATAATCAAGTATATAATATATGATGTACAAATTAGGATATGTGTACATATAAGAGTAAAGAAGTAAGAGTAAACAATGGCAGTTTATATTTTTCAACTAAAAAATGTTTCACTAAAATCTTTAAATTTTCAGTCTCTTCTTTCCTATCTTATTGTATTAATAACAAAATGATTTTCTTCTATATATGCTGCAGCAACTTGATATGCTTATGAAAACTAGTAGTTTCTATTGTTTAACTAAATAAATACTTAGCTCTTAAATTAATCTGCAAATGCAATATGGTACGAATATTTTACTTATATAGAGGATATATATTATTACCTGTACTCTATACATCTATATTGTAACAATGAGAAATCTCAAAAAGTAATACAAAAGATATTTACATATATAAGAACTTATTTTTATATAAGATTTTATAATTTTGTATATCAATGTATATTTAAATTAGAATATAGAAATCTATTCAAATGTTTGCAAATAACTAATATTTCATATCATATAATTTTAAAGAAATATGCCTTATATTTATGTAATATCTTTTATACCATTGTAATAGATTGATAGAAGTAAGCAATTCAGATAAACCTGAAGAATATAATGTATCAACTTCTTTAAAAGTCCAGAAGTCTTGAAGCCTGTCATTGTATTTATACACAATATAAAGAAACTTATTATATCATTTGATATCCATTTCTCTTGATAAATTGGTTTTAATACCATCTAATTTATCTAAAATAGACTGCATTGAAACACGCCTTTTGTTGTAACTTTTTGTAACTTTAGATCCAAAAACCTTCTGTGCTTTTGCGTGTCTTTTTCTTAACTTAGAAGCAGTAGGTTCAGTTTTGAACAGTAACATTCTCTTGAATCTTTTTGCACTCATATATTTTGAATTGCCACTTGTGTCATCATTCTCTTCATAAATTGTCTCAAGATTATTTGGTTTTCTTTTTATGTTTTTATCTAAATAGTATTCCTTAATGTTTTCTTCTAAACTGCTTCGGTTTAACATCCGCTTTTTTGGTCTGAGGCTACATCTTATATATGCAAGCATATAACATTAAAAAAATTATAACATAAACATATATCATAATTCAATCCTAAAATATATTACCTTCGATTAGAAACTTCTGTAGAAACAAGTTTAGGTATTCTTTTTCTAAGTATCCTCTTAGTCTCTGTAGGTGATGGGCACTTAGTACCGACACTGAGCATTTCTAAGCTAGCTATAACTTCACTAGTACTTTCTAAGTCTACAGGAATTCTAGAGAACAAAAAAGTTTCTGAATTTTTACAAATGACTCTAATACATGTAATGGTTCTGCAAAGTTATAAATTGTATGAAAATTTATATATAACATATATAAAACACATACAATTATAAGACTTACTTTAACATAATTTCATATTTAATTTGTTTTCTTATTAAGCTTTGACAATAAGTAGAGACTTACACATTTTCTGCTTGTCTCTCCTCCATTTAAGAATGTCAAAAACGCTTTGTAAAATATTTATGAAAAGATATCGAATATCCTGGTAGTGTCCTATATTTCGATATAATTATTTTTTTAGTTATAAAAACTTATCTTGTTTAGTAAATGATTTCATAAAATATTGATATTACAAGCAAAAACTCTTCGTCAAAATTGTAGGACGTCCTTAACGACGCTTTGAACAGAAATTAGCGTACATATACACAGAATAACATCACATCGAAAAGGAAAGTATTAAGTTAGGTATTCATGAAAAAGTTACTAGGGAACTTTGAGTCATGGAAACAGACTTTTCCTCAAAACTCGACTCTTGTTCTACAATCTAAAGCCAGCGGCACACGGTGCTTGTTTCGTGCTGGATTACTTGCTGGATGAAAATACTGTATTATGATTGGTATATTTCCGAAGATGGATGGAAATGCACCAATCAGAACGCAGTATTTTCATCCAGCAAGCAATTTAGCACGAAACAAGCACAGTGTGCCGCTGACTTTAGTCATAACACATAAGAAAATAAATCAATCAAAATCTTCCAATCTATAAATAAAGGAATTCCGATTGGTTTATTTTCTTATATTTTATAACCAAGAGGTTTTCTACTAAGCAATTACTGGGCACCAGTATGTACGAATCACCACGACGACATTCCTTATTTGGAGTCTAAAGGCTCGTCTACATTAGCTGTAAGAGTAAGGGCAAGAGCACAGGCTTTTGCATTACACATAATACATAACGCATAAGGCTAATATTACATGTGTCGTACAACAAGCTTTTTGGATACATTGATTGGCGTATGCAGAGCAATCCTAGAAATATTCTGTTTGTTAACCAATCAATGTATTCGAAAAGATTGTCGTACGATAAATGTAATATTAGCCTAATAGAATAAACCAATTAGTTTTCTTCATTTCCCTCCTCAAGATAGAAATGAAGAACTCTGATTGGTTGATTCTCTGCGTTGTGTATTATGCGTTATGCAAAAGTCTGTGCTCTGGCCCTTAAGGTCTATCCAGACAAACTTGCATAAGCGCGTAACGCATATGCATAAGGAAATTGACCAATTATGATCCGTGTAGAAAAAAAATATTTTTTGTATTAAACATACAATTAGTCAATTTCCTTATGCATATGCGTTACGCACTTATGCAAGTTTGTCTGGATAGGTCTTTAGGCTGTAAGGTTGCAAGACACGAAATGAAATATTTTCATTCGCTGACAGCTTAAGGCTCGTCTACATTAGCTGTAACGTAAGCTGTCAGCGAATGAAAATATTTCATTTCGTATCTTGCAACCTTACAGCCTTACTTGAAAGGTCATTCTACAATACGTGTCGTAAGTTGTAAGCCGTAAGAACTGACCAATTATAGCCGATTATTTTTGTAATAATTGACTATGATTCCCCAATTCTTACGACTTACAACTTACGACACGTATTGTAGAATGACCTTTAAGGTCATTCTACGTGTCATCAATATGTGTCAGTCGATTTTTCTTCGATCGTAAAGAGAACAATCGATCGTGATTGGTCAATTTGCCTACTGCATATTACTACAACCTCATTGTAGAATGACCTTTATACCTCGTCTACAATAGAAGTCGTAGAGTCGTAAGTCGTAGAAATTGACCAATCATAATCTGGTAAATAATCTGGTAATCTGGTAAAAAAGAGAAAAATAATCGACCGCGATTAGTCAATTTGTACGACTTACGACTCTATGACTTCTATTGTAGACGAGGTATTACAACTAATGTAGACGAGCCTTTATGCGTTATGTATTATGGCTGTGTTCCAAAATTCACTGTCAGTACTGAAAATATATAGTTTGTGTCACGTAAACTATAACTTTTCAGCGCTGGCAGTGAATTTTGGAACACGGTCTATGTGTTAAGCCAGCGGCACACGGTGCTTGTTTTCGTGCTGGATTGCTTGCTGGATGAAAATACTGCATTCTGATTGGTACATTTCCGAAGATGAATGGAAATGCCAATCAGAACGCAGTATTTTCATCCAGCAAGCAATCCAGCACAAAAACAAGCATTGTGTGCCGCTGGCTTTATGTAAAAGCCTGTGCTCTTGCCCATAGGCTGTGTTCCAAAATTCACTGCCTGTATTGACATGTATCGTTTATGTCACATATACTATAGATTTTCAGTGCTGGCAGTGAATATCGGAACGCAGCTTTAGTATATGATAATACACGAAGAAAAATAGAATTTCATTTTGTTGATTTTGTTGCAAACAATAAGCAGTATTAGTTAATCATGTTTTCTCTCAGCTTTATTTTTTTGTGAATTTATAAAAAATTATATATAATTGAAAAAAATGAAGAAAGAAAAAACAGCTGATAACAGCCGCCCTTTTAAATTATAAGTATTTTTAGAAATAACATTGATGAAGTAAAATAAAACGAAATGTGGATATTTCAAAACACATAATTTAATCTCTTTTTGTTTTTACAAAGTAATACAAGTAAATTAAGCCTCCAACAATAAAATTGCATTAAAAATACATCTGTTATATATTCTTGGTTAATTATTATGAATACTTCTTGAGAGATGTAATGTATAATATAAATAGATATATATATATATACACATTCATATACATATATATAATTTTATAATTGTACACTTTACATTTTTTGACATTCTCAATTTGGCCCCTGGATTTTTGCCGTATTGATTATAATCTGACATTTTATAAACATTTTATTTTCTGTTAGTTTCTGTTAAAATAATTAACAATTTATATTTTACAGCTCATCAAATATTAAGTTTAGCTGGAATAAGTTTCCTAAGAAAAAGTATTATTGTAAGTAACATTAACTTATTTTATTAAAAATAGGTTTAAATTGTTTTAAATTTATCTTTGGTATTGTTTTATATAGGGTTGTGTTGAATTAACTATTATACCATTACGAGATACATTAAGGCTGATAAAGCTTAATGCCAAACAATGCAGGATATACAGAGTATGCTTAAATGATACATATGAAGCTCCTTTTCAATATTTTGATCCATTTTTGGATATTTGCCAAGGAGATAGTAAACAGTAAGAAATTTTGTTTTTCTATAGCATATATTTCAGTGATATCAAAGAATATTAATTAAATTTTTTATAGACGTTCCCTGGAATTCTTTTCAAATATGCATTTAGCAGCTGCTCAGAAAGTTGATCCTGATAACAATGCTGGGGAACTGGTAGTTCAGATACCACCAGATGCAGCACATTTAGTTGCGGAAGGACGAGGACTGAGGATTAGTATTGAATTTTCTTTAGAGCAACCACAAGGTGGTGTACATTTTGTAGTTCCAAATTGTGAGGGCACTTTAGCTGAAGTAAGCTTATCTTGATATCATTAAAATATTAGTATATACACTTCTCTTTACTATTACACTCTAATAATCTTTTTTAGAGAGGTGCACATATGTATACATATAGTTATGAAAACTCATCAAGACTATGGTTTCCATGTGTGGATAGTTTTGCTGAACCATGTACCTGGAAATTGGAATTTACTGTTGATGACTCAATGACTGCAGTTTCCTGTGGAGATTTAATTGAAGTTGTTTACACACCTGACATGCGCAGGAAAACATTTCATTATGTGCTTAATACTCCAGCTTGTGCTCCAAACATTGCGTTGGCAGTTGGGTAAATAATTATATAGAAGCTGATTAACACTTATTTATATAATGAACTAATACAAATCTATTTCTTCTTTTTATAGACCTTTTGAAATTTTTGTGGATCCTTACATGCATGAAGTGACTCATTTCTGCCTGCCTCAACTTCTACCATCTTTGAAAGTATCTGCAAAATACATGCATGAAGCTTTTGAATTTTATGAGGAAACTTTGTCAAATCGATATCCATATTCTTGTTACAAACAAGTCTTTGTTGATGAAGTAGATGACGACATCAATGTTTATGCTACTATGAGTATTTTAAAGTAGGTCTAAAATATGCAGTATCTAAATTATATGGTATTTCTTTATATACTTTATACATTTGAAATTTACTGATAATTGCTTGTTTATTACAGCACAAATTTATTACATTCTACCGCGATCATAGATCAGGTATACATCACAAAAAAAGCAATGGCACAGGCAATCGCGGAACAATTTTTCGGATGCTTCATATCTATGCAAAATTGGTCAGATACATGGCTACCCAAAGGTATCTCTACTTATTTAACAGGATTGTATGCTAAAAAGTGCTTTGGCAACAATGAATATAGACAATGGATTCAATCTGTGAGTATTCATAACACCTGTTATTTTTTATGATCCTATTTCTTAATTATTTCAATTTCTTTCCCTTTTTTAGGAATTGCAAGAAGTTGTAAAATACGAAGAACAGTTTGGTGGTATAATATTAGATCCATCTCAACCACCAGCTCCATTACCCATTGCAGCTAATACCCCGGCTCCTGCACCCCGTGCTCCTGACCCAGGATTCTATTTTCCCATTAGAAATTTGCACACAATGTCACCACAATACATTAAAGTTCTCCGCAAAAAGGCACACCTAGTTATTAGAATGCTAGAACACAGAATTGGCCAAGAATTGTTGCTTCAAGTAAATATATATACTTTTTATCTCTTTTTCTTCTTAAACATGCAATTACATGGATTAAAAGTTATACCAATATATATTTTATCCGATCGATAGGTTTTCAACAAGCAGCTCTCTTTAGCAGCTAATGCTGCACAACAAAAAATTGATTCTGGCTTATGGTCACACATGTTAATTAGCACAAATGTATTCACTAAGGCAATTTTTACTGTGACGGGTAAAGATATGGCAGTCTTTATAGATCAATGGGTGAGAACAGGAGGACATGCAAAATTTACGTTAAGTTTTGTATTTAACAGGAAAAGGTACTTCTTTTATTTATATATAATTACAATTCTATTAACATACAGTTTATAAGAATGATGATATATATTACAGGAACACGGTAGAATTAGAAATTAAACAAGATACCACACATCAAAGAGGGATTAGAAAATATGTTGGTACATTGTTGGTCAATATTCAAGAATTAGATGGTACTTTTAAGCACACATTACAAATCGAAGGTACACTGGCTAAAGCGGACATAACATGTCACAGTAAAAGTCGTAGAAATAAAAAGAAGAAAATCCCATTATGCACTGGTGAAGAGGTGGACATGGATCTTTCTGCTATGGAGTAAGATACCGATTTGATCATAAACTTTACAATAGTTGCAAATGTATTATAAGGATCCTTCCCTTCATATTCCTTTTTTGTATTTATTTTTTTCTTTTTTTATTAATAGCGATTCACCAGTATTATGGATCAGACTGGATCCTGAAATGACACTCATGCGTGCCGTACAAATAGAACAACCTGATTATCAATGGCAGTATCAATTGAGACATGAGAGAGACGTTACAGCACAATTAGAAGCGATCGAAGCTCTACAAAATCATTCAACGCCTGCTACACGATTAGCATTAACCGACACGATTGAAAATGAGCACTGCTACTACAAAGTTAGACTTCGTGCTGCGCACTGTTTAACAAAGGTGAGTTATCGCTGAATATTTATTTAATTTTATGTGTATATGTATTTTATATATATTATATATTTTTATAGGTAGCTAATGCTATGGTGGCAACATGGGCTGGTCCACCAGCAATGATGGCCATATTTAGAAAATTATTCGGATCGGCGTCGTGTCGACGAATTATTAAGCAAAATAACTTTTCAAATTTTCAACATTATTTCCTGCAAAAGGTCGATATTAATATGTCATATCGTATTTCATTTCATGATATCTTTTTTCTAAACTTTCAAACTTATTATAGACTATACCAGTTGCAATGGCAGGATTACGAAATGCCCACGGTATTTGTCCACCAGAAGTTTTAGCCTTCTTAATGGATCTCTTCAAGTACAACGATAATAGTAAAAATAGATATTCCGACAATTACTATAGAGCCGCACTAATAGAAGCTTTAGGCGCTACTGTTACGCCAGTTATCAGTGTGCAACAAGGGTATGATATAATTTTAATTTACAAGATAATTATTATAATCTAATAAAGATTAACGTTTTACACTTGTTGTTGTAGGACCGCTATTACAGCCGAATCTTTATCAATCGACACTAAAGCTATTTTAGAGGAAGTGACAAGAAACCTGAATTTAGAAAAATTGTTGCCTTGTTACAAATATACCGTTAGTGTAGCTTGTCTTAAAGTTATACGAATCCTCCAAAAGTTTGGTCATCTTCCGAGCAATCCTAATCTTTTTAGAGCATATGCGGCGTATGGACAATTTATAGGTAATATTTCGGATAAAGTTAATATTTTAAATTATTTGATGATATTAATATTCTTTTTTATAATTATGTGCTGGAATTTTCAAATCATTTGGTCGGCCTTTTTTAGATATTCGAATCGCAGCTTTAGAAGCGTTAGTTGATTTCACTCGCGTAGACGGTAAATGGGAAGATTTAGAATTTCTCTTGGATATGGCGGAAATGGATCCACATCCCGGTGTACGTCATAGACTTGTGAGGTTAATGGTGGAGAATCCACCATTCGAAAAAGCACATAAACATCGCTTGGATAAACCAGATTTAGTCGACCGTATATGGAATTTAATCAAGTATGTTATTCTTACAATCTTCTATGAAAATCGTTCTCTTTTAATGTAACAGACGATAAACATGCATATATATTACTTTTAGTGGCATGTTGTCACATGATGCAAAATTACGCTGTGATTTAGTGGATTTGTACTATACTTTGTATGGTACAAAAACTCCTTTTTGTTTTCCTGAACTCGCGATGCTCACGAAACCTAGGAAGGCGGGTCCACCAAATAGTCCAGAACGTGAAGTAAGATTATAGACTACATCTATTACACAATTATAAAATGCTTTCATAATATATCTCTCTATAGAATCATAAATTTTTTTTTTAGGTAAAAGTTGTACCCATGCAACACGTCAGACATGAGCCAATTGATGAAGTCGAAAATGTAGCTGTTTCGAACAGAAAGAGACCATCCCCAAATGTTGATCCTCTGGTTCCATCGAATCCAGTGGAATATGGGCCAGAAGTAAAACGACCAAAACCAACGACTAATGTATGTATAACATATTCTTAGTTATTTTTCTCTTATTAAATATATGTAATAAGTACTATTGTTACTTGTAGCAGGATGAGCGGGGAATTTCAGTATCCGGGGAAGGAAAAGTAAAATCCGAATATTACAGTGATAATTCAGCATCCTTGCCTGGCATCATGGGAACTCCGGGTCCGGTGGGCTTTGAACCAGGAATGTTTAAAAAAGAAGCGGACGAACATAAACCGAAAAATGATTCCACCAATAAGGTAGATGAGGTTTATTATACGGTAGAAGATGTCTGTGTAATTTATATAATATGTAATATTTAAAAAATTGATATATCAATGTATTTCACACAGAATAAGAAGAAGAAGAAAGATAAGAAGAAGCATAAACATAAACACAAGCACAAACATGATCATAAACACACTAAGGACAAGGAAAAGAAAGAAAAAGATAAAGGTAAAGATAAGGAAAAGGATAAAAGCAAAGATAAGGATTCGTCATCATTAAAAATCAAGGATGAAACTCTTAGTTCCGCTAGTTCCAGTCAAAGTCCGGATGCAACAGTCACCAGTGAATTTCTTTTTCCTTGAGAACTTTTGCTATTAATATATATGTATCAACATTTTTTATTATAATCACTATTTATATTTTGTATAATTTTTATATGTAAAATTTAACACTACCTACCATCATCACTAGTAAAAAGTCTATTGATAGACTTTTGTAAAATATTAAAATATATTACATCAAATCTATGTGTAAATGACTTATCATATATACATATACATGTTATATATTTTTAAGATTAATTGCAGATATGATAATATAATAACATGAATATGAATATAACATGAAATGACAATATAATAAATATAAAAATGTATATTAATAAAATCTTATAAATAACTAAATTATAGGTGTGCAAAAATCGAACGTATCAATAAATCAACTTTAAAACAGGTATGATAAAAGTTCATATTTTTTTTCATAAGTACGTAAATACTGTAATAATTTATTATTATGACTAACTAAAAGCAAATGTACATTAATCTAAAGTTTGAACGAACATTTCATTCTTTTGTGTAATTTTTTGGGTATTTTCACATAAAATGATTCGATTATTTATTCAATCACCAGTTCCGTTAACGACAGTAGAGACGCGCTCATATTTGAATGACCGTTGCACGTTAACTAGGATGGCGTCTGTGGTGTTGCGGCAATTTCGAAGGGACGTAGCGAGTTTTGAAAATTTTGACAACGACGTCGAGCATGGCAGATAATCAGCAGAGTCGATTCGAGAAGTCCCTCGGATTACTGACTACTCGCTTCGTTACTTTACTGCAGAAAGCAAAGGACGGCGTGCTAGATTTGAAAGTCGTGAGTATTTGTTTCTGCCAAGAGGGTTAGAGAAAGTTAACCTGTATCCATACTAAGGTTAAGTTATCGCGGGCGTACACGCCATTTCTCGGTTGCGGGAATTTTGAAAGAAGTGCACGTCCAGGGGATCGTGCGCTACTGCTTAACGATCCTCGCCGCGTCGTAAGTGCTTCGTCCATTCGGTAAAACTTGACGTCGATTCGCAACGTAGTCAATGCGTTACGGTATTTCAACACGTAACACGTAATCTCACCTAACCTATAAGCGAAAATGTCTTGTTTTTTCAATTGATAAAGCATTTTTATGTATTTAAAAACATATTGTAGGCTGCAGATATCTTGGAAGTTAGGCAAAAGCGACGAATCTATGATATCACAAATGTCCTTGAGGGTATCGGCCTTATAGAAAAGAAGAGTAAAAACAGCATTCAATGGAAGTAGGTTTTGCTTTTATCTTCTACAAAGCACTGTTTTTGCACTATTATATTTCATATTACCATAGTTGAGTCTATTTTTCTCCATGTATATACTGACTTTCTAAACTACGATTGAAGGGGTGCAGGACCTGGTTGCAACACTCAGGAGGTTGGTGACAAGCTGATCGACCTAAAGGACGAGATCAGAAAATTGGAAGATCATGAACATCTACTGGACACGCACATGCAGTGGATTCAGCAGAGTATAAAGAATATAGAGAATGATGTGATAAATAGGAAGTATGCATATATCACTTACGAGGATGTAAAAGAGAATTTTCAAGAACAATTTGTACTAGGAATTCAAGCTCCTTCTGATACAGAATTAACAGTACCAAATATTTCAAAGGTATTTGAAAAAAATATCTGAACTATTCAATATGCACATTGATTTTATATTGTATACATTATATTTCACAAATTAAAATACAGGATAATGCTGTATTAAATTACAACATGCACTTGAAGAGTAATTCAGGTGAAATCAAGGTGTATACAATCCAACCTGAGTTAGCTAAAACTTATGATAATAAAGTATTAGAGATGCGATTACAAGAGGAATCTAAAGGCATAAAGCGGATGAGTGAAGAGGATGAAAAGAAAGAAGAAGTTATTGTCAAACCAAAGAGGAAAGTTGGCAGGTAGGTGATAATTTATTTCATTTACAAATGCACTTTTTTTCTCTTACTCTTCCCCTTGCTCTAACCGTCATCAGAAATTGTGAAATAAAATTTCTGGTCTGCACAGAGCAAATAGCAATTGCAGATTTTGTTGTGGGATGAATAGTTATCAGAGTATGAATCTATTCGTTTGGTATAAAATGCACATTAATATGGTATATCTGCTTTTTGAATCTTTATACATAATGACATAAAAGTAAATCGAATGTAATTAAACTATTAGGCCACCAAAAAGCAGCACTAAGCCAGATCCAGTATTATCCGACGACGAGGAAGAAGAAGATGCAGAAATAATAGAAGCTAAAATAATACTGCGTGATGTAAACACTACAGGTAAATGTCCTTTGGAGCGTAAGTTTTTATTTCTTTATACAATGTAATATTTATATTAAATTTATTCTAAATATTTTGTGCGATATGTAAAATTGATAAATCATTAAATATTTTATTACAGATAATTTTCAAAATGATGTAGAGTTGCTTGAACAACTTTATTCTGATTGTAAGTTAAATTTTATATATATTCTTATGCACTTAAAAAAGTAATTTCTCTTTCTTTCTATTTGACATTTGAATTTCATTTGCAGTTTGTGGACCATTAGTAAGACTCAGTCCACCACCAGGAGAAAGAGATTATCAATTTAATCTTAGTGAGAATGAAGGTATATGTGATTTGTTTGACATTGCAACGCAATGAGTGTTGGTTTAGTATAGCATTTTGATTTATACAACGGACCGTGCCAACATTAAACAGTGCGAAATTTGGGCATCTACTGAAATTGGCATTAAGGAGAATTTGTGCACATAATTTTAAAGAGTTGAGTGGGAATTGCAATCATTGAGAGAGAATATACAATATTTTTTTATTAAAAATTTGAGAAAAGCTTAAGATGCAACATTGTAAAAATGTACCTTTGTACAACAAATGTTTTGGCTGCTGTCCTTGTTTTGTACAGTGGTGGATGTAGGATATGAAAAGTTTTCAGGACGTCTTTTTATATACGTATTAGAAAAGAAATGACCTTTGTAACTTTAGGATCACTATGCAAGCTTGCTTTATGATACATAAAAATTAATGATGTAGATACATATAATTATATATTTCAAATATAATTATACATTTACGGGGCGAATTATCAATATCGTGATTAACAAATTACGATTCTATGTTACATACAAGACAAGAAGCTGGTTATAATATATATACATGTACATACAAAGGAAATCTAGTGATTTTTATAATTAGCGCAATAAATTGTCATAAAGTAAGCTTTTCTCTAATGTTGAACTTTTGTAAGAATTTACCTACAAGTGTCGGCGTCTTAGGCAGAAATTATATTATGTATCATCGTGCATGTATTCTGCATCTTAAGATATTTTATTGTAATTGTATGTACACACAGTCTCCTATTTACCACCACAGCCAGTTACTATTGACAATACATCTATCTATTCATATTTATGTACAGTATATTTTCCTTATCGCAGAACAATATAAAAGATCGTTGAATCAGTTATATACGTTAAATGATTCACGTATGTCTCACGTTTTAATTGTTTCCTGAATATGTAGGAAAGTTTCTCTCTCTACAGAAAAGTAAATTCTACTGCATATTTTATTTCTCTATTGTATGCTGTATATAATTAATACTTAAATAAAATCAAAATATTTCTAGTATTTCTTCCTCTTTAATATCTGCAAGTATACAAGATAACTTAAGTTGGTTCATATTTTGTAAGTATTCGCATTTATTGTTTAATTAATTTACAATGATCGGTAATGGTTACCGATGTTACCGAGCGATCATCGTCAATCCGCATATTACCAGGAAGATGCATAGTCTACTAATTGCACAACGTGAAGAGCAAATGGTGACCAAGGACAGATAAGAATGGATCAATCGGTTTCGTCATCGTCATACAGTCTCAGCGTGAGGGTTCGTCGACGTAAAAAGAGTCAGTCATCACGTCACGCGCTTAAGTGGGTATATTGTTGGTTAGCCACCGAATACGTATGCACAACGCTGCAGTCTGTCGAAAGCTGTGTTATAGTTCGCTGCATGTCACGAAGTGTCTTTACTTAGCGCCTATCGTTCTGATGACAGTAACCAAAGGTAATAAATCACGTATATTTACAGAAAAACGCTAATGACGTAATGTTATTTATGTACCCGTGATGTAGATCAGAACTTTTGATATGGATAAAGAACAGGTTTTAAAAAAGCAAATTTACTGTGAAATAACTCGAGATGAAAATTTAAAGAAAAGGAATTAACAATTATATGTGTTTCGAAAGAGATTATCTGTTTTATGTCATACTGATTGAATGATGGTAATCCCATCATGATTTAATTTTCAATTAACATATAGTCGAGATAAGTGCTTGCTTCTCTATAAAATCGCGAATCTTTTTAGGATACGTACGCACGCGCGGTTTCAGCGCGTGCATGCGTCACTTTAATGTTGGTCAAAACGTGCTGTGTTGATATAAAAAGTATTTTTTTTTGTTTTGTAACAGAGGCATAGAAATGCGCATTGTGTTTGTGAAATTCCGTGAAATCACGCAGAAATATCCGATAGTTCGTGGTATGGTATCCTACGCAGCCATATGGCCAGCTGGTTGTCTGTTGCAACAAAAAATCACAGGCAGAAAGGAGTTAAATTACATGGAGGCAGTGCGATTTAGTTTGTATGGTAGTTTTTACGTAGCACCTACATTATATTGCTGGCTTAGATTTGCGTCTTATCTTTGGCCAAAAACTAATTTGAAATCTGCAATCACCAAGGTATGTTTAAAGAAGAGAAATTTTAATAATTTATACCATTTAACATTGCTATATAAATTTTATTTTAACTATATATTTATATAAATATGATTACAAGGAAACTATTAACAATTAATAATTAAATAAATATAATAATTATAGGCTCTAGTTGAACAAGTCACATATAGTCCTGCAGCTATGTGTTCCTTTTTTTTTGGCATGAATTTTCTTGAATTAAAGCCAGTTTCGGAATGTATTGAGGAGGTCAAAATTAAATTCTGGCCAACATACAAGGTATTTTTCTGTGATATATCTAAGATACATTAGTCATTGTTGAAGTGAAGGCATTAATGAGAGATTGTTTCTTTTACAGGTTGCTATTTGTATATGGCCAATTCTACAAACTGTTAACTTTGTTTTAATTCCAGAGAGGAATCGTGTTGTATATGTCAGTGTTTGTAGCTTGGTTTGGACAACTTTTCTTGCATATATGAAAACACTACAAGCCAAACGAGAGCAAAAAAAGCTAGTAGAAATCAATAATGTTAATTCTAACATTATATCAGAACATAAAATACAAACCAGTGAAAGAAGCCTGCAAATTTCTCTTCTACGATAAAAGTCATAGGAAATTTGAAATGTTGTTAGATTAATTTATTTATACATTAGGATTGAAAATTATCTAGGACTGAAAATTATATTTCTATTTTATTACATATAAAACAATTCTTGGTATCTATGATACAATCCAAAAGTACAAATTTTGATATAATTTGATACTTAGGTATAATTTATATGTTAATATGACAGTTGAACAATAAACAAATATTGAAACATTGATGTTATAAATTGAAAATTGAAAATAGTTTTAAATATTTCTAAATAAAAATTTATCATGGTTGACAATAAAATGCTTGTTATTGTAAAATAAAAATTGTATATAAATAAAATAGTTTAGCATTATTTTCTCTAAATATATAAACGTGTTAATCCTTTCAGTTTTGATCACCTATAGAAGGTGAACAAACTTATATGTGCTTACAAAAAAATGTAAAAACAAAAAATTAAGTTTAGAATTAAATAAGCACCATTTCTCATTTAACTCTATATAATTTAACAATAAGTAACAATAATATAAATATAATATACTTCAAAAGTAAAAATTTTGGGTTTTAAAATGTTTTCTAGACCATTTCATTATTGTCATTTTTACTGAAGTAAAGAATGTTGAGTTTAACCTATGTTTAATTCAACAGAAACTATCACTAGCTGTTATAGACTAGTACTGCTTAAAAAACAGAAATAATGTTGAGTTGTATGTGTGTGTGTATGTGTGTACTAATGAAGATAGCAGCTCGCAGCGGAGACTTTAGAACTAATTTGCAGTATTATACCACCGATGAGATACTACTAGGTGCGCAACTAATTTCCGGGTTTTTTTAATCAATGAAAAATGGAAAATTTCAAGAGAAATACAAAAAATGATTTGTTCAAAGTATCGTCCCTCGCTAGCTACACATTTTTGCTATCTCTCTGGCAATACATGAATACCGCGACGATAAAACGATGCGTCTTTGGACCGAAACCATTCATCCAACCAATTTTGCACTTCTTTGAAATTGGCCAAGTGTTGCCCAGCCAAGCCATGCGCCATCGACCGGAACAAGTGATAATCGGAAGGGGCCAGGTCTGGCGAATACGGCGGGTGCGGTAGCAGATCCCCCCATTTCAGCGTTTTGATGGTGTCCTGGACGATGGAAGTGCGATGGCACGGAGCATCGTCGTGCTGCATTATCACTCGTTCGTGTCTCGTGTCCCATTCTGGCCGTTTTTCGAACAATGCATGATTCAAATTGATCAGTTGTTGTCGGTAGCGATGCCCATCGACAGTTTCGTCCGGTTTCAGCAGCTCATAGTACACGATTCCTTTCTGGTCCCACCAAACGCAGAGCATTGTCTTTTTTCCGAAGCGATCTGGCCGTGCTGTCGATGTTGATGCTTCGCCAGGTGAAAGTCACGATTTTTTGCGTTGGGGATTCTCGAAATATATCCACTTCCCATCGCCAGTAACAATTCGATGCAGGAAACTCTTTCATGCCGCAAAAGCAAAATTTCGGAAGTGGCTCTTCGATTTTCCATCTGTCTCTCAGTCAACTCATACGGCACCCATTTTCCTTCCTATTGAATTTTTCCCATGGCATGTAAACGTTTGGAAATACCTTGACGAGTCATGTTTAATGCCTCCGCAAGTTGATCTTGTGTTTGCGTATCATCTTCATCCAATAACGCTTGCAGATCGGTATCCTCAATTGTTTTGGTCTTCCGGAGCGCTCCTTGTCCTCAGTGTCGAAATCGCCACTTCTGAAGCGTTTAAACCAATCTTCACAGGTATTATTTTTAATTTATTGTGACAATTAGACTTTATTTTTATCAGCTGGATTTTTAAATTAGTTCTAAGATCTCCGCTATAAGTCGCTTTCATTCTTATTAAAGATGGAGTACAATTCAACAACAGAACAATTGATCATTTGGAATAATCGACTGTGGCTGGTTAATTTGCTTATGGCTAATGATTAACGGGTTACTATAGAATAAATAAAATTTTTTTAATATATATATAAATAAAGTAAAAAAATAATAATAAAAATAATTTAAAAATAAGACAAACATAAAAGTCCCATACCATTTTGCGAGATTCGCAATAATGATCGAGTTATTAATGACAGAAATCTGAGGAATAAAAGCGCGCCGACATAAAAGATTCGAAAAGCGTTGCAGCTGCTCGGGGCAGCGATCATGAATCTTTTCCCTAGCGTGAACTAATAAAAAGTGAAAGACTTCTGTAAATCAGTGAAAAATGAAAAATTTTATATGAATTTATGAAAATCGAAACATTTCACACGACAATTGAGTCGTTCAACATGGCAGTTGCGCGTTCTGGATAATTCAATGAATACCAAAGAAATCAAAATGATCAAAATAATAATGTCCGTCGATAGTCCGAAGGATATTACGTGACACGCAAAATCCGTTTGATATAATATCCAAAGAAAATGTTTCAAAATATATATGTACAGATAATATAAACCTTATGCACCGACGAGATATATTACAAAGACTGATGACCTTACGGGATTTAGCGTACCAGAGAAATTTCCCTGGTAAGGCACCCGGGCGAAAGAGTCTCGCATTTAGCGTAGTAAAATTTAATGGGAACTAATACTTTTCAATCCTTTTCTTCGGATCAAAAAGATTCAGAATTCAGACATATTCAAAATGTCAATACTTTTTAATACGTTTCAATTCGATATTTTATACAGGGAAGCAGGACGAAGGAAATGAGATGCGGGCAACGATACATCATGCGTCTCCAGACGTGTCAAATCGTTTATTATAGAGGAGACTTTGATACGGCAACATGTATTCGAAAATTTAATCGTCCCATGGACCACTTATATATAATAAAAAAAAAAATTAACGCGGATAAATGAACGATTTGTATCAATTTCTCCTTTTCTTATAGAACAATGAAAGAGTAAATCAGTATCGAAAATCGAATACCGATTAATACCATAAATCAGTGTCAGAAAATTGTCCAATAACAATTTGTTCTCATTTTTCAGGTAGTTACCGCTGTAATTTATACAACAAATTAACTCGGTTAAACGAACCATTCGTACAAATTTTTCTTCTCTTATAAAGAAATGAGAGAATAAATCAGTACCGAAAATCGAAGACCGTTCAATATCTAATTTTTTCATCAAATTAACGTGGATAAACAAACGATTTGTATCAATCTTTTTTTCCTTTATAGAGAAATCAAAGACTAAATTAGTACCGAAAATCAAAGACTAAATCAGTACCGGATATTGATCAATACTATAAATCAGCGTTAGAAAATTATCTAAGTGCAATGACAAGTTGTTTTCATCTTGCAGGTACTTACCCCACTAATTTACTCAACAAATTAAGTCGGATAAAAGAAAGATTCGTATCAATTTTTATGCTCTTATAAAGAAATTAGAGAAATAGTCAGTACCGAAAATTGAAAACCGATCAATGTTTAATTTATTCATCAAATTAACGCGGGTAAATGAATGATTCGTATGAATTTTTTTTTCTTATAGAGAAATGGAAGAGTAAATCAATACCGAAAACCGAATATTGATTAATATTATAAATCAGTGTCAGAAAATTGTCCAAGTGCAATGACAATTTGTTCTCATTTCTCAGGTACTTACCACTCTAATTTACTCAACAAATTAACTCGATTAAACGAACGATCCGTATCAATTTTTCTTTTCTTATAAAGAAATGACAGAATAAATCAGTACCGAAAACCGAAGACCGATCAATACCTAATTTTTTCATCAAATTAACGCGGATAAATGTACGATTCGTATTAATTTTCTGTTTTCTTATAGAGAAATGAAAGAGTAAATCAGTATCGAAAATCGAATATCGATTAATATCATAAATCAGTGTCAAAAAATTGCCCACGTGCAATGATAATTTGTTCTTATTTTTCAGGTACTTACCCTTCTAATCTTATTCAACAAATTAACTCGGATAAACGAACGATTCGTATCAATTTTGTCTTATAAAAAAATGAGAAAATAAATCAATACCGAAAACCGAAGACTGATCAATACGTAATTTTTCCATCAAATTAACGCGGATAAATGAACGATTCGTATTAATTTTCTGTTTTCTTATAGAGAAATGAAAGAGTAAATCAATACCGAAAATCGAATATCGATTAATACCGTAAATCAGTGTCAGAGAATTGTCCAAGTGCAATGACAATTTGTTCTTATTTTTCAGGTACTTACCCCTTTAATTTACTTAACAAATTAACTCTTTTAAACGAACGATCCGTATCAATTTTTCTTTTCTTATAAAGAAATGAGAGAATAAATCAGTACCGAAAACCGAAGACCGATCAATACGTAATTTTTCCATCAAATTAACGCGGATAAATGAACGATTCGTATTAATTTTCTGTTTTCTTATAGAGAAATGAAAGAGTAAATCAGTACTGAAAATCGAATATCGATTAATACCGTAAATCAGTGTCAGAGAATTGTCCAAGTGCAATGACAATTTGTTCTTATTTTTCAGGTACTTACCCCTCTAATTTACTTAACAAATTAACTCTGTTAAACGAACGATCCGTATCAATTTTTCTTCTCTTATAAAGAAATGAGAGAATAAATCAGTACCGAAAACCGAAGACTGATCAATACCATAAATCAATGTCGAGAAAATTGTCAAAGTGCAATGACAATTTGTTCTCATTTTTCAGGTACTTACCCCTCTAATTTACTCAACAAATTAACTGGGTTAAACGACCGGTCCGTATCAATTTTTCTTTTCTTATAAAGAAATGAGAGAATAAATCAGTACCGAAAACCGGAGACCGATCAATACCTAATTTTTTCATCAAATTAACGCAGATAAATGAACGATTCGTATTAATTTTCTGTTTTCTTATAGAGATATGAAAGAGTAACTCAGTACCGAAAATCGAATATCGATTAATACCGTAAATCAGTGTCAGAGAATTGTCCAAGTGCAATGACAATTTGTTCTTATTTTTCAGGTACTTACCCCTTTAATTTACTTAACAAATTAACTGTGTTAAACGAACGATCCGTATCAATTTTTCTTTTCTTATAAAGAAATGAGAGATTAAATCAGTACCGAAAACCGAAGACCGATCAATACGTAATTTTTCCATCAAATTAACGCGGATAAATGAACGATTCGTATTAATTTTTTGTTTTCATATAGAGAAATGAAAGAGTAAATCAGTATCGAAAATCGAATATCGATTAATACCGTAAATCAGTGTCAGAGAATTGTCCAAGTGCAATGACAATTTGTTCTTATTTTTCAGGTACTTACCCCTCTAATTTACTTAACAAATTAACTCTGTTAAATGAACGATCCGTATCAATTTTTCTTCTCTTATAAAGAAATGAGAGAATAAATCAGTACCGAAAACCGAAGACCGATCAATACGTAATTTTTCCATCAAACAAACGCGGATAAATGAACGATTCGTATTAATTTTCTGTTTTCTTATAGAGAAGTGAAAGAGTAAATCAGTACCGAAAATCGAATATCGATTAATACCGTAAATCAATGTCAGAAAATTGTCCATGTGCAATGACAATTTGTTCTCATGTTTCGGGTGTTTATCTTTCTAATTTACTCAACAAATTAACTCGAATAAACGATTGCTTCGTATCAATTTTTCTTGTCTTATAGAGAAATGATAGAATAAATCAGTACCGAAAATTGAAGACCGATCAATATTTAATTTATTCATCAAATTAACGCGGATATATGAACGAGTCGTATCAATTTTGTTTTCTTGTAGAGGAATGAAAGAGTAAATCAGTACTGAAAATCGAATATCGATCAATACCATAAATCAGTGTCAGAAGATTGTCCAAGTGCAATGACAATTCGTTCTCATTCCCGAGTCTTTCCCGAGTCGAAATATTAATTCTACATTGATCCTGCAAATTGCATCCAATTTGAAAAATCATTGCAGAATATCTAGATGCGCAATAGTGAACAAGCTTTGTCTTACCTGAACGTTACATCTGGCTACTCTCGCAGTCTCGCCCATGATGAGTCTTCAACAGCGACGTATTCCGCAGTTATTTAATACTCGTTTATCTCGATAATATATATGTACTTAATCCTTATATTCTTAATTTAAATGAGCAATTTTTGTTGATATTGATTATATATTTGCTTAACAGCGCAAGAAAGAGAACAAAGATAAACACGTAAATAGAACTGTCTTTGTTAGAACTGCGCGTGAGATAAATATATAAGGATTAAATAATCATATAAGAATTAGAGGAAATGGGAGATGAAAAACACTTTTTATTCTCATCATTCTTAAAGTTCTTTTTTCTTTTTTCTTCTCTTTTTTTTCTTTCCTTTTTTCTAATGAGAATGATGAGAATTGTAGCTCTCAAAAGAGCTGAAGCTGCAAAAAGACAACGGTTATGTCTAATAATGCTGTTTCACTACTAGAGATTTTAATTCTGATTCGGTACAATAAGAAAGATAAACAAGAATGAGAAACGGACATTCTAGCAGATTCTAAAGGGAAACAGCAATCTGAGCATTATTAGACGAATAAAAATCAATACTTGTAAAATTTATATCAGATTCTAAGATCATTATTCATAGTTTTTTAAATTATGTGCAATTTTTCATTGAGAACATTTTTACAAATACATAATTACAAATAACATATTATTAATTATGTTATTTTACAAATAACATAATTACAAATTTGTATTCATAAACCTTAGCTTGCTTTAGCAACCTTGCTTGAATAGATATTCATATTTTATGAGAAAAGAAAAGTAGAACTCATGTTACGTGAAATTAGTTTAACGAATAATCAAATTTCAAGCTATTTTTCAGATGATAAACTATGAATGCTGATCTAATTTCGACTCGGGTATGTCCTTACTTCGAATAAGGTCCGTTAAAATCAGAAAAATCTTGCGTAATAATAATGACTCGAGATACCTCGAATACCATATATGATGTATCGCTGTCCACGTCTCTCGGCGCGCTCCAAGTCTTCTCTGCATCCTGACTTCTCGATCCGACGTCCTCCTTTTGGTTACTCCGTCGCAGCACCCCCGGATACTCCATCGTAGCACTGGCGACGACACTGACTCTAGCTCTAACACTCGCGCAAGTAAGATTCGGACAAAGAAACGCGTATTAACCGATACGACTACCGACACTCGTACTCTGCGTCGCGGAATGCGCGTCGTTCGTCGGCCCGAGGCGCAATGTCCTTTCCGCAATCACGGAGTCATGTATAAGCGTATGAAAACAAACAATCGGGAAGGCACGGTTACCCCCCACTTTGCCGATCAGTGTTGATGCCTGCGTCGTCCGTTAGCTGAAAATGAAAACAACTCGTATTTTCAAAGCATGCCTGTGAGAGATTCGCTTCAAACTTCGTAATATTTTACGTCTGTCCCAAGAATCATATTACGCCGAATTTAAACCGTCTCTATTGACATGCGAATTTTGTCTCGTTCTTATTAAATGTTAGATTATCCGCTGCGGACAATAAGTCTTCTACTTTTCATCTAATATTCAATGATAATAAATAACATTTAATTGCATTCGTTTGACATTTTTTATTTCGAAAATAAAAAAATATATACCAGGGTGAGATTTCACCCATAACAACATCAACGTGATTTTCTTTGATGCTTTTTTTAAAAGTTCAAATATTTCGTCGACTCGCGGGATATTTATAATTGGAGTCTCGTCGCGTTAATTAACATGTGCTCCTCCGAGAGGATCGAATGCTCACCGACGGTCACTGTCAGTGCCACGAGCGAATGTCCGGAGCGGACGGGATGCCGAATTGAGAAGCAGGACGCGGGCAACGATACATCATGCGTCTCCAGACGTATCAAATCGATAATTATACAGGAGACTTTAATACGGCAACATGTATGTAGAGGATTTAATATTTAATATGTACTTTTATTTTCCCTGCTACCCCTCACCGCTCTTTTTAGACCTTCGGGCATAGTCTGGCATAAAGATAGTAACTATGGTTGCAGCACGGACATAAACCGCCTGAAAGTGGATGTAGCACGGACTTCCACCACATGCAGATTATACAACCAAGATGTAAAAGTGGATGTAGCATCGTAGCTCTCCTCTCAAAATGGATGCATATGGCGCCCATTTCCAGTGCTAAAAATCGCCGAAAACGCCGTGTTGGCCGCTCTCGGCTTCCTCTCTGGTTTCACTACGAAGATTAAAGTTTTCCAACCTTTCTCCGTTGATATCTCCGCTTCTATTGGGAGTAGAGTCGTCCATGTAGTCGAAAATGTAGGGTTTTGAGAGGGCTTTAATTTGGTGCAAGAGCCAGGCCTGAATTTCTAACCGTTTAGGAGATATCGAAGATTAAAGTTTTCCAGCCTTTCTCCGTTGATATCCAGCCTTCCTCCGTCGATATCTCCGCTTCTACTGGGAGTAGAGAGTCGTCCATGTAGTCGAAAATGTAGGGTTTTGAGAGGGCTTTAATTTGGTGCCAGAGCCAGGCCTGTATCTCTAACCGTTTAGGAGATATCGAAGGTTAAAGTTTTCCAACCTTTCTCCGTCGATATCCAGCCTTCCTCCGTCGATATCTCCGCTTCTACTGGGAGTAGAGAGTCGTCCATGTAGTCCAAAATGTAGGGTTTTGAAAGGGCTTTAATTTGGTACCAGTCCGAAGCCTGTATCTCTAACCGTTTAGGAGATATCGAAGGTTAAAGTTTTCCAGCCTTTCTCCGTCGATATCCAGCCTTCATCCGTCGATATCTCCGCTTCTACTGGGAGTAGAGAGTCGTCCATGTAGTCCAAAATGTAGGGTTTTGAAAGGGCTTTAATTTGGTACCAGTCCGAAGCCTGTATCTCTAACCGTTTAGGAGATATCGAAGGTTAAAGTTTCCAGCCTTTCTCTATCGATATCCAGCCTTCATCCGTCGATATCTCCGCTTCTACTGGGAGTAGAGAGTCGTCCATGTAGTCCAAAATGTAGGGTTTTGAAAGGGCTTTAATTTGGTACCAGTCCGAAGCCTGTATCTCTAACCGTTTAGGAGATATCGAAGGTTAAAGTTTTCCAACTTTCTCCGTCGATATCTCCGCTTCCACTGGGAGTAGAGAGTCGTCCATGTAGTCCAAAATGTAGGGTTTTGAAAGGGCTTTAATTTGGTACCGTCCGAAGCCTGTATCTCTAACCGTTTAGGAGATATCGAAGGTTAAAGTTTTCCAGCCTTTCTCTATCGATATCCAGCCTTCATCCGTCGATATCTCCGCTTCTACTGGGAGTAGAGAGTCGTCCATGTAGTCCAAAATGTAGGGTTTTGAAAGGGCTTTAATTTGGTACCTGTCCGAAGCCTGTATCTCTAACCGTTTAGGAGATATCGAAGGTTAAAGTTTTCCAGCCTTTCTCTATCGATATCCAGCCTTCATCCGTCGATATCTCCGCTTCTACTGGGAGTAGAGAGTCGTCCATGTAGTGCAAAATGTAGGGTTTTGAAAGGGCTTTAATTTGGTACCTGTCCGAAGCCTGTATCTCTAACCGTTTAGGAGATATCGAAGGTTAAAGTTTTCCAACCTTTCTCCGTCGATATCTCCGCTTCTACTGGGAGTAGAGAGTCGTCCATGTAGTGCAAAATGTAGGGTTTTGAAAGGGCTTTAATTTGGTACCTGTCCGAAGCCTGTATCTCTAACCGTTTAGGAGATATCGAAGGTTAAAGTTTTCCAACCTTTCTCCGTCGATATCTCCGCTTCTACTGGGAGTAGAGAGTCGTCCATGTAGTGCAAAATGTAGGGTTTTGAAAGGGCTTTAATTTGGTACCTGTCCGAAGCCTGTATCTCTAACCGTTTAGGAGATATCGAAGGTTAAAGTTTTCCAACCTTTCTCCGTCGATATCCAGTCTTCATCCGTCGATATCTCCGCTTCTACTGGGAGTAGAGAGTCGTCCATGTAGTCCAAAATGTAGGGTTTTGAAAGGGCTTTAATTTGGTACCTGTCCGAAGCCTGTATCTCTAACCGTTTAGGAGATATCGAAGGTTAAAGTTTTCCAACCTTTCTCCGTCGATATCCAGTCTTCATCCGTCGATATCTCCGCTTCTACTGGGAGTAGAGAGTCGTCCATGTAGTGCAAAATGTAGGGTTTTGAAAGGGCTTTAATTTGGTACCTGTCCGAAGCCTGTATCTCTAACCGTTTAGGAGATATCGAAGGTTAAAGTTTTCCAACCTTTCTCCGTCGATATCCAGTCTTCATCCGTCGATATCTCCGCTTCTATGGGAGTAGAGAGTCGTCCATGTAGTCCAAAATGTAGGGTTTTGAAAGGGCTTTAATTTGGTACCTGTCCGAAGCCTGTATCTCTAACCGTTTAGGAGATATCGAAGGTTAAAGTTTTCCAACCTTTCTCCGTCGATATCCAGTCTTCATCCGTCGATATCTCCGCTTCTACTGGGAGTAGAGAGTCGTCCATGTAGTCCAAAATGTAGGGTTTTGAAAGGGCTTTAATTTGGTACCTGTCCGAAGCCTGTATCTCTAACCGTTTAGGAGATATCGAAGGTTAAAGTTTTCTAACCTTTCTCCGTCGATATCCAGCCTTCATTCGTCGATATCTCCGCTTCTATTGGGAGTAGAGGGTCGCCCATTGTAGTCCAAAATGTAGGGTTTTTGAAAGGGCTTTAATTTGGTACCTGTCCGAAGCCTGTATCTCTAACCGTTTAGGAGATATCGAAGGTTAAAGTTTTCTAACCTTTCTCCGTCGATATCCAGCCTTCATCCGTCGATATCTCCGCTTCTATTGGGAGTAGAGGGTCGTCCATTGTAGTCCAAAATGTAGGGTTTTGAAAGGGCTTTAATTTGGTACCTGTCCGAAGCCTGTATCTCTAACCGTTTAGGAGATATCGAAGGTTAAAGTTTTCGAACCTTTCTCCGTCGATATCCAGCCTTCATCGTCGATATCTCCGCTTCTATTGGGAGTAGAGGGTCGTCCATGTAGTCCAAAATGTAGGGTTTGAAAGGGCTTTAATTTGGTACCTGTCCGAAGGCCTGTATCTCTAACCGTTTAGGAGATATCGAAGGTTAAAGTTTTCCAACCTTTCTCCGTCATATCCAGCCTTCATCCGTCGATATCTCCGCTTCTACTGGAGTAGAGAGTCGTCCATGTAGTCCAAAATGTAGGGTTTTGAAAGGGCTTTAATTTGGTACCTGTCCGAAGCCTGTATCTCTAACCGTTTAGGAGATATCGAAGGTTAAAGTTTTCTAACCTTTCTCCGTCGATATCCAGCCTTCATCCGTCGATATCTCCGCTTCTACTGGGAGTAGAGGTCGTCCATGTAGTCCAAAATGTAGGGTTTTGAAAGGGCTTTAATTTGA